>NC_140165.1:171270953-171308453 GCF_963971535.1 Notolepis coatsorum | reverse complement strand
GTGCCGGTGGGCAAATCGTCCTAAAAACGTCCGACATGCGGGACGTTGCAGGTTAATGTTAAATGTGATTATATAACGGACGTCTGTTAACACTTTCAGCGCCATGCTTAATCCCCATCTCTGCCACTAGAAGGCCAGTTTAAAATGGTCATTTCCGCTGTTTCACAATGTTTGAGAGCTGTATGTGTGTTCTGTATTATAGCTGTGGAGACAATGGTGTGGCTCATTTGACAGACACTACTTGTAGTCAAACATGGAAAAAAATAGTTTGTTTCTACACACTGTAGTTTATAGTTTATTACATGCTAAACATCGCGCATTTCCAAGATAATCCAGTCTTTTTCCATAGATTGCGAGATAAAACGCGTTATGTGCAATAAGCCCGAATCGTTCTGGTTGATTCCCTGAAACCCCAAATACTCCCAAATCAAAGGTATCAGTGGAGGTTTCTCTATGACAACACGTGAAACACAAATTCACTCATAATTCATCATTATTATTAATTTACATATATATATATATTTTTTTTTATATATAAAATCTTTATTATTATTTTATATTTTTTTATTAGAAAAGTTTTCCTCTGTAAAAAAATGCCAGTGCATTTTTTTTTTCAAAAATTGCCAAAATTGACAGCTCTGAGCAGGCCTGCACTGCAGTAATGACTGCAGTAATATTCGTGCAGAATACTTCACAGGTTGACCCAATGTTAAATAAATAATAAATAGCAGCCAATCAAAATAGGCTATTAACTTCATCTAAGCACGGTCTGTGCAGTTAAACTCTTGCCATTGAATGGAGGATTGAATGATTGACAGCCCTTGACATCCAATACACGGAGGTTGAATATGATTGGCAGCCTTGCAAATCCAATCAGAGATTGCTGCATTGCAAAGTCAAAACGGGTCCAGCTGCAGGTTCGGAGGATAGGTTTAGCTCGGGCCAATCTCAAGTTTCTCAAGTTTCTTTATTAGTTGTCATACAGAAGTACAGAATACTTTTATACAAAATGTAACATAAAGAAGCATTTTGTATAAAAGTATTCTGTACTTCTGTATGACAACTAATAAAGAAACTTGAGAAACTTGAGATTGGCCCGAGCTAAACCTATCCTCCGGACATGCAGCTGGACCCGTTTTGACTATGTGAAAGAGCAAGCTAGATAGGACCGCCAATATTAGGACCGAAGTATAAACCAGCAACTGAGCAACATGAAGAAGTGGACTTATGCATCTGGATCAGAAAAAACGTTGTGGATGAACAAGTAAGTAGGCTACAGTGTTTGTAAAAGCTTGTATGCTAACAGTAGCTAGCCAGCTTAGCCTACATCATAATGATAATCACCAAGCTAACTTACTGTACACACTGTAGGGCTGGGCAATTAATCGAAACAGAATCGCGATATCGATTCATAGACCTATGCAATCTCATTTCTAAGTTATGACTATTTTTCTTTTATTACATTTATTTTTTATTTTTATTTTTTAACTTTTTAAATAATTTTATCTGGGTTGAACATGATTTGTGGAACTCCCTCTGGTGTTGTGGTTGTGGTATTCACTGACCTTTGGGAAGTATTTCGACATGCACATGGGTATCTTAGTGGTGTAGTGTATCTTGTAGACCAGGCCCATTGCAAGTTGCTGTACTCTGTCGTCTACTCTAAGCCATCCTAGGTTGTCAAAGTGGACAGGGGTGAGGTGGGTTTTAGGAGTAAGGTCAAGCAGTAGTCTGACCAGTTTGTTTTGTAATGTTTGTAATCTTGTTTTTAGTGCCTTTGAGGTGCTTTGGTACCATGAGGTGCAAGCATAGTCGTAGTACCCTTGAATGAGTGCTCCTGTTAGAGTCTTCAAGGTATTCTTGTTTACCAGAGAGGAGATCCGGTACAGGAATCTAGTTCGTTGGTTGACTTAGTTTTATTACATTGGATCCCATTTTGTGACAGGAAAGATTTGCCTCTATAGGATGGAACCCAGGTAGGTAATTTCATCTTTCCTTTTAAGATAAGATAAGATATTCCTTTATTGATCCCCTTGGGGAAATTCAGGCATCATAGCAGCATGGGGGAAGGGGGGGGGTACAGGTAGTGAAAACAACACAAGCAGTGTAAACAAATAGGTCAATATAATTTACTATCTAACTAACTGAAATATACATTATTCATTATTCACAGTATCACAGTATCCACATAAGGTGCAGTATGCATAAGGTAGTGTTATTGTCCTACTTGGGTTCCTATTAATTCTAGGTCGATGTCTGGCAGCAGTCGCTGCCCACTGTTGTGGAGCCTGATGGCCACTGGTATGAAGGACTGTCCGAGGTGGTTAGTTGAGTGTCAGGGGGGTATGAGTCTGTGGCTTCCTTGTCACCTTCACCTAATATGTTTTGATCTGGTCAGGTATGCTGTCACCTAAAATGTTTTGATCTGATCAGGTGCGCTGTCACCTAATATGTTTTGATCTGGTCAGGTGCGCTGTCACCTAATATGATTTCATCTGGTCAGGTGCGCTGTCACCTAATATGATTTCATCTGGTCAGGTGCGCTGTCACCTAATATGTTTTCATCTGGTCAGGTCCGCTGTCAACTAATGTTAATATGTTTTCATCTGTGTCCACTGACCACTGACACACAGTGGGGGATGTTTTAAAAATATTATTTAATATATAATATAATATAATAATTTGTGCTTCACCTAAAAATTTGGTCAGCAGCCTCCACTGAAAGGTATATAACATGCACATATGTACCTTCACAAAATCATCAAGGGGGGGGGGGGCGGTCGTTTTAACTCAAAACTGTGATCGTGTTTGCCGAGCATGTTTTTACGTCCGGTAAAACACAGAACTGTGATTGTTAGAAAAACATGTTTCAGGTTCGGTAAAATGTGACCAGGTATGGACTTCAGGGTCATGTTGAGGGATCTTCATTTATTTTATTTTTTTACATATTATGAAAGTACAGATTCATACCTTCAAAATAAGCCATCACTTGAACATTTTGGTGGGATACTTTGCAAGCTACTTCCTATGATTCATGGTGATTATCACAAAACGTATTCAGAGATAATAGCCTTCAAGAGACGAGCAGGCTATTCTGTGACAATAGTGAAACAACTACAACACTACCCAGAAGTCATTGTAATCCATGGCCCCCCTCTCTCTAGGCCTAGGGCAATTAACACCTGGCAGCTTTCCAGTCTGAGGCTCTTTGTTATTACAATGAGTCTGGTGACTGGTAGTGGTAGTGAAAGGGACCCTGATAATAAACAAGAGATTAATCAAGTTTCAAGATTTTATTAGCATTTAAAATAACACGAGATAAAAATAGACATGCTAAAGTCAATGTTCAATGTTCTGATGGCCTCTCCAGAAGCATTTAGATGTAAATACATGTAGTGTGGTAGTGAAAGGGTTAACCTTCTGTAGTGTGGTAGTGAAAGGGTTAACCTTCTGTAGTGTGGTAGTGAAAGGTTAACCTTCTGTAGTGTGGTAGTGAAAGGTTAACCTTCTGTAGTGTGGTAGTGAAAGGTTAACCTTCTGTAGTGTGGTAGTGAAAGGTTAACCTTCTGTGGTGTTGTAGTGAAAGGTTAACCTTCTGTAGTCTGGTAGTGAAAGGGTTAACCTTCTGTAGTGTGGTAGTGAAAGGTTAACCTTCTGTAGTGTGGTAGTGAAAGGTTAACCTTCTGTAGTGTGGTAGTGAAAGGTTAACCTTCTGTAGTGTGGTAGTGAAAGGGTTAACCTTCTGTAGTGTGGTAGTGAAAGGTTAACCTTCTGTGGTGTTGTAGTGAAAGGTTAACCTTCTGTTGTGTGGTAGTGAAAGGGTTAACCTTCTGTAGTGTGGTAGTGAAAGGTTAACCTTCTGTAGTGTGGTAGTGAAAGGGTTAACCTTCTGTAGTGTGGTAGTAAAAGGTTAACCTTCTGTAGTGTGGTAGTGACGGATAAAAAAACGGATAAATAGTTTTTTTTACCATATTTCTACACATTTCGCTGCCACATTACAAATTATGAAATCTCGACGAAATACCTCTGAATAAGAATTAAAAAAAAATTAAAGATTCAATGACTAATTCGGCCAGAAACGGCTTTGAGGCGAAGCGTTACTAAGCGCTTCTGTAATGTGGCAGTGAAAGGGTTACAACATCTCTCTTGCGCGCTGCAACAGCAGCAGCTCTTCAGCGTTCAGATTTTTATTCTGCACAAAGAAATCCGCGGTACTAAGCGCTTCTGTAGTGTGGCAGTGAAAGGGTTACAACATCTCTCTTGCGCGCTGCAACAGCAGCAGCTCTTCAGCGTTCAGATTTTTATTCTGCACAAAGAAATCCGCGTTACTAAGCGCTTCTGTAGTGTGGCAGTGAAAGGGTTACAACATCTCTCTTGCGCGCTGCAACAGCAGCAGCTCTTCAGCGTTCAGATTTTTATTCTGCACAAAGAAATCCGCGTTACTAAGCGCTTCTGTAGTGTGGCAGTGAAAGGGTTACAACATCTCTCCAGCAGTCCAGCCTCGCGCTGCAGCTGCTGAGCAGTGCACCAAGCCGCGCGATTGGACATTTGTAACGTCGACACAGCCAAGCTTTCAACAGTGTTATTTAGATGTATTTACCCATTAGGTTGGAAAAAATGCACCCTAACGAAATTCGTTCGCTCATAAAATTCTAACTGTGTTTTAATGGTTTTTAATTAAGTTAAAACATGCGTTTTATAACGGGACAAGGCCTCTTTTTTTAATCTTTTGTTTAGACACTGCGTTACGTTGCTTATAACTTATAACATTAAGATAGTGTATTAATAGTGTGTTATTCTCTCTCTGAGAAAGGAGAGCTAAATAATGACGTCTGTGTGTTAACACCTATTAAGTACATGTACTTGGCCCCTGTGGACAGGCCCAAGCCCGCTCGTGTAGTTTTTTATCCTCAATTGAAAGAAAATTTGTGGAACTATTATAGCAATAATTACCTCATTTACAAGTTGTATTTAAGTTTGCAACTAAGGGCAAATAATGGAACAGATTAATGACAATTCAAATATGTAAAAAAAATCAAGATTTCGATTTTTGGGATTTTCTGGACAGCAAGACATTAAGTCATTTCAGAGCACCTCCCCCTTTGCGGATCAAATCGGGTTTGGTCACGGCGAGTCACAAATAGACTATACCTTACCTTAGCCAGAAGGTATTCCAAAAAGAATAATTCCAAGTGATCGCATCGCCATCGTGATTACCAGTGTATATGTCTATACACGTTTCGATGGTAAATACGCTTAGGCAACGGAATTTTTAGGCGATCAATGTGAATCTCTGTTCAAGCAGGAGGAGGAGCCCTTACAAAAATAAATAAAAAGGAAGACGTGTATCCACCCCAATGCAATTCCAGTTCAGACAGACGACACTGCCACCTGGTGATATTCGATCGGCATTGCAATTCCAATGTATACAAACGAGCCAGGGACGGCTAGAATGATCCGGATGATGATTTAGAACGGGGATCAGAGGAAAAAGATCAAAGGATCTAAAATAATTTTACTCGTTATTGGTGCTCAATGCTTGTCGGCCAATAACGAGTGTACTCGTGCTGAAACGGCCCTCATTGCGGTCACAGAGGCACTTCACTTAGCAAAAGCGAAAGGCCTCTCCTCTGTCCTGATTCTCCTAGAAGATCTATCTGCAGCCTTCGACACAGTCAACCATCAGATCCTCCTCGCGTCCCTCGCAGGAATGGGAGTGGCTGGCTCTGCGCTGACATGGCTGACATCATACCTCAATGACCGCTCCTACCAAGTGTCATGGAGAGGGACCCTGTCAGCCACCCGCCCCCTGCGGTTGGGTGACCCCCAGGGCTCGGCCATAGGACCCCTTCTCTTCTCCCTCTACACTAAATCTCTGGGTAACATTATCACGTCTCATGCCTTCTCGTATCATTGTTATGCCGATGATACTCAACTCTTCCTCTCCTTCCCTCCCTCAGATATCCACGTCTCTGAGCGGATCTCGGCCTGTCTCTCCGACATCTCCGCCTGGATGACGACCAACCACCTCAAACTGAACCTAAGCAAAACAGAATTGCTCCACCTACCGGCCAAATCCTCCCCCCGACCGACCTTTCCATTATCTGAAATTATTATTAGTTTTTTTTATTAATAAAAAAATCTAACCCTAACTAACCTTACTGTCATGCACTTGTCCTAATAAACTAACCTACACTGTAACACGCAACACTTTGATGAACATTGTTACTCAGCTGATAGAGTTGTACCCTTCCTGATGACCTGTCGCACAGAACCTGTAAGTCGCTTTGGATAAAAGCGTCAACTAAATGACCAATGTAAATGTACACCTTGTACATTCTGATAGTCATTGTGTTCCCCCTGGTGGTTTGATATTTGCAGTCATGAAAAGTACTTGAAATAGCAAGGATTTTAGTGGTTATAAGCAGAGGAGAGAAGGAGTATAGCATGCAAGTTATGTTATATTCATCATTAATCTTTCATCTTGGGCACTTCTACTTTGTCTGGTTTTAATCATAACTCATATCTCTAATTCGTGTGGCTTCATGAACAGAGAGATGATGAAAATAACTGGTTAGTTATTCTGTTAGAAATAAGTATTTTTTTTCATAACTGCAACATCATCACCTGTGTCTAATTCATGTTAAATAAATGAACAAGGATATGTTCATTTTAAAACATTGCATTCATACTATACTAAGTTGAGTCTCTAGGTGTGGTCAGAGTCCTCTCTAGCTATTTGCATTGTCTTTCAGCTCCACACCATCCTCAGCTGATTCTCGTGTTCAAATGTAGATTATTTGGGGTCTCAATTTACATGACTGCAATTGGTATCTCTCAGTCAATGTCTTGTCTGAGTTCACATGCAAATCATTGGAGTTTCAGTCTTTTGTGATAATTTGAGTGTTTAAACACTGCTCTGTAATTAAATTTAGAGTTAAATCTGTCTGCCTCTTGGTTGTCTGCTTGGTTCTTGTAAAAAAACATGTTAATTTCCCACTCTTTTTTATTCGTCTGGGTGAATTCTCTTTGACTGCCTGTGTGCTCAAAACACATTAGCTAGTCCTCATCAATTTTATCATAGGATGTAATGATAGTGTTATCATTCACCAATCATATCACATATAAACATACTTTAACCACACAATATATATATCATCAATGCCAATTTTGGAAAAGAGCTTCTTATGGCTTCTCATTTAAAACATTATTTGATCATGTATCTAGACAAAGGTTGGTGTTAACTTCCATTTAACTTCTTAAATCAAACTTAGTTATGTTATGCTAAACATCTTACTCTATGTCGTTTGTGTTGAAGTATTTTTTAAGTTATGGCTTAAAATCTAAATAACGCTGTTTGTGTTACACTACAAATACCGTCATGCCACATGCCCGGAAACAGGAAGTGTTTGTTTAGCTCTCCGTATTTGGCCAGCATTTCGCTTAAGCAGAATACGTTATAGTTGATGCACGCTTCTCTATGTAAACCGTATAAAAATAATAGAGACGCAGGAGTTAAAACATACACTGTTTCAAAACAGAAACATATACTGTTTCACAACAGAAATGATTGGTTGAATAAACGTAGCACATTTGCCTTATCACTAGCCTTGCGCACATTCTAAGATATAGAAACCTATTTGAGGGGCGAGCCTACTGGCGCGCTCACAGATGCATTACAATCTGAAACAGACATTGAGATTAGCTTTATGTGACTTATATAACGTGTACATTAAAGAAACATAAACACTCAAGCGATATGGGATAGCTGTAATTCACTGTAAATGAGAAGATAGTTCAGTTCAGTTACTGAATAACCATATAACTTACCCCATTTCCTTTCGTTTATGTGTAGTTTAAATCGAATACGTTCCATTCCTTATTCGGTTGAAGATAGTTTAAGATTAGTGATACGCTACGTACCATCACGCAACGCTCTGTGCATTTCTCTGGTGGCTGAGACAATGCAAACTTAGAAAAACCCTTTTACATGTCGCTAAAGTAACACGACAGGTTCCAATAGTGTGTACATACACATAAAATATAAAACAAATAACCAAACGAGGATTTCATACACCCCTCGGGAATATAAAACTTCACGTTAGCACACGGATAGCCTCGTATCAAGCTCATGACTCCACGGCGCACATCATGTGACGTCATCGCTTCCAGCGACGTTCACGCATTCCATTCTCCTCGGAAATAGTGCTTTGCAATCCATGTAGTATCTGTCCACGAGCTCTCAATAGCCTGGAAATCAACTAAAACAGCGTTTTGTAACCGAATGAACGAGCCTGTGCATCATATGCGGTTCCATGTAAAACGTAAACAAACTGTGTGTGCATATCTGGTCTGTATTGGATCGCTGTTTAGTTTAATCGTCCAGCCTCATGCTGCGATAAGGCTTGGATACCCTTGATATAACTATACATCGTCATTAAAGCATAACGACCAAACCTGAATTTCGAAATTTACCAGCGATATATTGTAGATTTAATACACCATTTAACCAAAACTCACGGTCTCTTAACACACACGACAAATGTCCCGTAGTTATATCTTTCCGCCTATCTGTGATGATAATGGTTCACTTAATCCGAATACATCGTTTTCAGGAATGAAAAAGACCATAGGCTTAGTCTAGTCTGAGCTTGGAACTATGAACATTATAATGATACTTGGGTAAATCTTATCATGGTTCTACCAGCTCTCGGCCTAGCCTCCCGCCTATTGCAAAAGAACCACAGAACAGATTCGAACCGAGTAGCATTTTCCAAGGATATCACGTCTAATAAGCCTACGTATCTCCCCTTGTTGCCTGTGTTTTAGCCGGCACCAGCTTGACTAGGGATAGCAATTAGTGGTCTGCAAGGGCCTTGAAATTAAGCCCGTGCCCAGCCCGAGCCCATGACGTTCAGGCCCTGCCCGACAATAAGCCCGACTGTAATGCAACATTTGAAGCCCTAGCCCGAATGAAAACCCGATTTTTTTAAATTTATTTAGACTTAAATTTTTTTTATTATTTTTATTTTATTTGTTTTAAATATTCGAAACACGGTTTTATATGAACTTAATAAATAAACAAAAACGAAAATGTCCAATAGGTCTGCCTAAATAACAGATAGGCGCATATCGTGCTGAAAACTAACAAGCATTATATTATAGCCAAATATAAATGTTTGTTTTTGTTTTAAATATTCGAAACACTGTTTATATATTAACTTAATAAATAAACAAAAACGAAAATGTCCAATGGGTCTGCCTAAATAACGCATATCACGCTGAAAACTAAGAAGCATTTACATAGCCTGTTTCGCTCTTATTAGAATGCCGTCGCAGTGCTCGCTTAGACTGACTCACACGGCAGCCTCGTAAAACGTATTGAAGGCTATGGAATCTTCTTTGACACACACACACACACACACACACACACACACACACACACACACAAACGTTCGCCAACTGGCTATATTCCAACTTCAAACAACCTATGCCACTTCGGTCCGGTTCATTTGTTCATCATCCACCTGAGGGCTTCATCACTGTTCTACTCCCCTCCAGTTCTCCCTGCAGGCTGCGGTAATTACATCCAAATGTTTCCAAAAATCCAGCTTTCCCAAACGCATTGGGAACTTTCAAAAGCTCTCACTTTCCCTAATTCCATATCTGTTAACTTATCCATCGCGACTCAGAGAGACACGAGTCTCTGACTCTCTGATCTCTGATGACAGCTGGCGCAAAACTGAAACAGAAACTTAAGGTTATCCTATAACCCTAGTTATATGAGTATAGCGAGCGCAAAAAAAATAAAAAGAGGGCGCTGCCCGGCCCGGCAGAGCCCGAATTATTTATTTAAAAACAAAGCCCTACCCAGCCCGAACCCGTCGGGCTCGGGCAGGGTTGCAGTGCACTAATAGCAATCCAATAACCTAGGTGCCTATATTTTGGTCGGTACCAACTCAAACCGGGGTTTGCACTCCCACAACCCAGCAAATCCTTTCAGAACCGCCTGATAAGGACCGGGATAACGCGTTTCTCCCGTAACGATTCACAATACAAATCAGATATATTAATGCACATTACCCTCACTCAGTAGCGGCTGGTACTATCGCAGCCTTGTGGGTCGCAGTTCACGTTAGGTCGAGTTGAAAATGTAATGCTCTGAGATGCTCTGGAGCAATCTCTCTCTCTGTCTCTCGGATCAATCCAATAAAATAATTAACACATGTATGTTGTCATTTTAAACAACTCACCATTCATTCATTATGCATCAGCAGCAGCTAAATTAATGTTATAGTTCACAACACAGCAGCGCGTTTTGAATCGCTAGCCTATTATCGTCTCAGCAAGCACAGTCAATACTTTTTTCCGTAGCCGCATTTCGCGGAGACAGCTGTGTAGCGAGAGCGAGAGAGAGAGAGAGCGAGAGAGAGAGAGACTCACTGTTTAGTTGAAACGTCCAGGGCAGGAGGGCTTGATAAAGTGTTAATCCACTGTTGATGTATTCCAGACCACTGTCCAGACTGCATCCACCATATAGCTTGTTAGCCAAGTGTTAGCTTGTTAGCAGTTAGCAGCACCACACAACACAAGTACTTCATTTCTTTGTCCATTTCCACGTCGAACAGACTGCAAACTACCTGGCGTTCTATCGCCATGCTCTAAGACAAACTCTAACCTTAACCAACTTTGAAAGAGTGCCTAAGCTTAACCGTCTAAAGAACTTGCAGTCACGCTCTAAGACAAACAGCTGCATCTCACAACAACAACAACTATCTACCACCAACTTAGAATAAGCTAGAATTGGAACATTAGAAAGTGGATTCGGCCAATCAGAGATCGTCTCCGCGAAATGCTGCTACGGAAAAAAATACTGGCGTCGGCCAATCAGAGAGCGTCTCCGCGAAATGCGGCTACAGAAATTCTTGACGCTGCTGCCTAGACCGCTTCAAATCTCGCCCGGATTCAAACATAATAGTCATATTTCAACGCACAACGCGTTACGCACTGATTGGCTGCGACGGATACAGCGATCAACCAGTGACGCGCACTCAGAGCGCTATTGCGTCTAGCCCGGGCCGAGAAATAAAAAAAAATAATAATAAAAAAAAAAAGGTATGTCACTTCCTGTTCAGGAAAACGAGTATTTTTTATTTTATATATTAACGTTATATTGTGCATTGGAAACACAAACATACTTAAAATGAGTAAATATTATTCATTTTAAACATGTTTATATTATTTATAGGGCTATAAAACAAAAAACAAAAAAGTTTTTTTTTCTTCTTCTCTCATTTAACAGGTGGGTCGGCGCCCTAGCGCCCCCGGTGGCGAGCCGCCACTGCCCTCACTCAGCCATGATCTCAATATTAACAACATACCGTAACATTCACCTGGCACAGAGAGCGGGACGGTTTTAATTCCTTGCCATACATTTGGTCGACCATCTATATACTCACTTTTCTCTGTATAGATGCAATCCTTCCGTTGCTGTGCAGGCGCCCCGACCGAACTGTAGGAGTCGCTGTTTACAACGACCAGGACCCACCCCACCGGCTTTCCCACCCACTGACACTGCCAATTGTGTCAGTATGGACGGTCGACCAAGCCAGAGGTACCGCAGCTGGATTCGATCCCACTGTCTCTGCGGTGGTAGACAGACGCTTAGTCCGCTGCGCTACCCGGCCGCCCATAGGCCTGCTATTCTATATTCTATAATAATGTTTCAAATTGCATGTCCGGATGGCAGAATTCAGTTCTGTATCTTCAAAACCTTCTGTTTAATCATCTTTCCTTTATTCATTTCCTTAGATTTTATGTATACATGTGATCTCAACAAGGTGCTGAACAAGCTCAGTGGCAGTTTTTCATGTCTGGTCATTTTTAGCAAGGTGTTATTCACTGTCAAAGATGCAAAGACAAATCACAATTTATATTCTCCTTTGTTTCATCACAATTTACTCAAGCCTAGTAACAGACACTCTATTTCTGACACTGGGAATACATTCGTTGCAGTGGCGTCGCGTGGGTGAAGAACGTGCTCAGTCAACCGAGATCCAGTCAATAAGGTTTATTAACCAGACAGATAGAAATACACATAGTAGTTAGAGAGAATGGCTGAGGCTTCCGCCCAGGTGACCAGCTGAAATGATCCAGGTAAAGAAGACGGTTCTTTGTGAGGAGGGGGATTATATAGTGAAGGGGGAGGGGGGGGGCCCCATTTGATAGGTCAAATGGGTGGGGGGAACACAGGATAGGGGAGGGGGGTGTCTTCACATGAGAGTTGGGGGTCAATATATTATTCCACAGTGCCAAAGAAATAGTTATTACATTTTTTTTTATTAAAAATGTTTATTAATATTTTTTTATTATTATTTTTATTTTATTTAAGCCAAGCAGTCACCATGTACAGTATGGCTCGGCGGCCAGTCAAACCAAGCAGTCACCATGTACAGTATGGCTCGGCGGCCAGTCAAACCAAGCAGTCAACATACTGTACAGTATGGCTCTGCGGCCAGTCAAACCAAGCAGTCAACATACTGTACAGTATGGCTCTGCGGCCAGTCAAACCAAGCAGTCAACATACTGTACAGTATGGCTCGGCGGCCAGTCAAACCAAGCAGTCACCTAGCCCCTTTCGTGACTGCGATGCACTGTAATCATAACAACTACTACCTTACACTGTAATCATAACTTGCATTTGGCATTGGGTGCATGATGCGCATGCGCTGTGATGGCGCACCAGGCAGCCAAATACAGAAATACAGCCATTTTGAGCAGTGTTGACCAGTTTATAAAAATTATTTAAAATATTTATTAGCAACGCCGAGCTTTCAAACCCTGCCGCGTGTGTGTGTGAAACCCTAATGGAACGCTGGGTACCTTTGAAATTTATATCTGATATATTTTGGACCCACCGCTAGCTTTTAACCCTTGTGGCTTCCTAAGGATTTTGAAGGATTTTGACAAAAATGGGCCTTGGATTTAACTGTTTACTATTTAAAAAAAAAAATCCCCCATGATTAACAGTAATAGCCTAATCTCAATCTATCTGTAACAAATTACATATATATATAAGTTTTTTTTTCTTCTTCTCTCATTTAACAGGTGGGTCGGCGCCCTAGCGCCCCCGGTGGCGAGCCGCCACTGCCCTCACTCAGCCATGATCTCAATATTAACAACATACCGTAACATTCACCTGGCACAGAGAAAAGCGGGACGGTTTTAATTCCTTGCCATACATTTGGTCGACCATCTATATACTCACTTTTCTCTGTATAGATGCAATCCTTCCGTTGCTGTGCAGGCGCCCCGACCGAACTGTAGGAGTCGCTGTTTACAACGACCAGGACCCACCCCACCGGCTTTCCCACCCACTGACACTGCCAATTGTGTCAGTATGGACGGTCGACCAAGCCAGAGGTACCGCAGCTGGATTCGATCCCACTGTCTCTGCGGTGGTAGACAGACGCTTAGTCCGCTGCGCTACCCGGCCGCCCATAGGCCTGCTATTCTATATTCTATAATAATGTTTCAAATTGCATGTCCGGATGGCAGAATTCAGTTCTGTATCTTCAAAACCTTCTGTTTAATCATCTTTCCTTTATTCATTTCCTTAGATTTTATGTATACATGTGATCTCAACAAGGTGCTGAACAAGCTCAGTGGCAGTTTTTCATGTCTGGTCATTTTTAGCAAGGTGTTATTCACTGTCAAAGATGCAAAGACAAATCACAATTTATATTCTCCTTTGTTTCATCACAATTTACTCAAGCCTAGTAACAGACACTCTATTTCTGACACTGGGAATACATTCGTTGCAGTGGCGTCGCGTGGGTGAAGAACGTGCTCAGTCAACCGAGATCCAGTCAATAAGGTTTATTAACCAGACAGATAGAAATACACATAGTAGTTAGAGAGAATGGCTGAGGCTTCCGCCCAGGTGACCAGCTGAAATGATCCAGGTAAAGAAGACGGTTCTTTGTGAGGAGGGGGATTATATAGTGAAGGGGGAGGGGGGGGGCCCCATTTGATAGGTCAAATGGGTGGGGGGAACACAGGATAGGGGAGGGGGGTGTCTTCACATGAGAGTTGGGGGTCAATATATTATTCCACAGTGCCAAAGAAATAGTTATTACATTTTTTTTTATTAAAAATGTTTATTAATATTTTTGTATTATTATTTTTATTTTATTTAAGCCAAGCAGTCACCATGTACAGTATGGCTCGGCGGCCAGTCAAACCAAGCAGTCACCATGTACAGTATGGCTCGGCGGCCAGTCAAACCAAGCAGTCAACATACTGTACAGTATGGCTCTGCGGCCAGTCAAACCAAGCAGTCAACATACTGTACAGTATGGCTCTGCGGCCAGTCAAACCAAGCAGTCAACATACTGTACAGTATGGCTCGGCGGCCAGTCAAACCAAGCAGTCACCTAGCCCCTTTCGTGACTGCGATGCACTGTAATCATAACAACTACTACCTTACACTGTAATCATAACTTGCATTTGGCATTGGGTGCATGATGCGCATGCGCTGTGATGGCGCACCAGGCAGCCAAATACAGAAATACAGCCATTTTGAGCAGTGTTGACCAGTTTATAAAAATTATTTAAAATATTTATTAGCAACGCCGAGCTTTCAAACCCTGCCGCGTGTGTGTGTGAAACCCTAATGGAACGCTGGGTACCTTTGAAATTTATATCTGATATATTTTGGACCCACCGCTAGCTTTTAACCCTTGTGGCTTCCTAAGGATTTTGAAGGATTTTGACAAAAATGGGCCTTGGATTTAACTGTTTACTATTTAAAAAAAAAATCCCCCATGATTAACAGTAATAGCCTAATCTCAATCTATCTGTAACAAATTACATATATTTCGGAATTGTAACCATTTAAATTTGTGTTTGTTTGATACCACGTCCGTTTTTATTGAAAAAAAACGGATAAATAGTCATATTTATCACATTTCTATACATTTCTGATACCACATTACAGCGAATGTAAACTCGACGAAATACCTCTGAATAAGAATCTGCCATTAGAAAAAAGAAAGGTTGACTAATTCTGTCAGAAATAGCGGAGACGCTAAACGTTAGTAGGCGCTTATTATTACCAGAATATCCTGCGGGCGAGCATTAGTCAATATCCCGGTAGAATTCTGAACACTGGTCGCTGGTCGGCAGACTACCAGAGCTCCTCCGTGCATTGCACGTCCTCATAGAAGCGACGCGGGCCGGGGGGCGTGAATATTAAAGGCAACCAACTTGTGTTCAGCTTTTCGTTCAGCGTTTCTCTGATTGGCCAATCAATCAATCCACTAGCACACGCCCTTGCGGCAAGAGAGGAGCGCTGGTCGAACCAGCGGTGTTCTGTTGTGTGACTGTACTACAGCGGTGTTCTGTTGTGTGACTGTACTAAACTCTTCCACCACATGACCGACATTTGACATACAGTACACCTCCTATCTATGTTGGGATTATGTTTGGTCATGACAAAACAATAAAAATCGCTACTGTTAGTAATGCTGCCACCACCCACTTCAATGTCAGAGCTCTCATATTTGCGAATGCATAAACTATATCTTAAATTATGGCGATGTGTCTAATATGGCTGTCGCGAAGTCATTGATAAGCGACAGCCATATTAGACACATAGCCATAATTTAAGATATAGTTTATGCATTCGCAAAATATGAGAGCACGCCGCTGTCATTGAAGGGCTTCCTACAACAGAGCACCGCCGCTGCTGCTGCTGAAGCTGTATCAAGCCGGCGGCGGCGCACGGAAGCTGGGGATAAACCACTGCGTCGCCCCGCTGGCGCTTCAGGCTCAGCAGCCTCCACGGGCGAAATAACATATAACGTTACAGTTCCACACTGATGTACAGTGAGTGTCTAATATGGCTGTCGCGAAGTCATGCCTCTCCCTCTGACAATATCATAATGATGTGTTTTCTATATTATATCGCAAAATATGAGAGCGCGCCGCTGTCATTGAAGGGCTTCCTACAACAGAGCACCGCCGCTGCTGCTGCTGAAGCTGTATCAAGCCGGCGGCGGCGCACGGAAGCCGGGGATAAACCACTGCGTCGCCCCGCTGGTGCTTCAGGCTCAGCAGCCTCCACAGGCGAAATAACATATAACGTTACAGTTCCACACTGATGTACAGTGAGTGTCTAATATGGCTGTCGCGAAGTCATGCCTCTCCCTCTGACAATATCATAATGATGTGTTTTCTATATTATATCCACAATCATTCATCTAAAAATTTTTATGGGCTTTGATTAAACATGTAACCTACACCTACTGTAACTTACTGTACCTCTGCTTCCTACAGCACAGCAGGTAATGGCGTTAATCAATGGAACGCGAAACATAATAACGTTACGCTTTCTAGTTCAGCGCATTTCATAACTGTATGGGCTTTGTTTATACACGAGTGAATCTGGTAGTTGGTTGTAAAAAACGCGAAACATAATAACGTTACGCTTTCTAGTTCAGCGCATTTCATAACTGTATGGGCTTTGTTTATACACAAGTGAATCTGGTAGTTGGTTGTTAAAAACGCGAAACATAATAACGTTACGCTTTCTAGTTCAGCGCATTTCATAACTGTATGGGCTTTGTTTATACACGAGTGAAACAGCAGCCCAACACAAGTGCGTTGGAACAGCAGCCCATGGTACACAAGTTGGTTGCCCGCGCTGCCGCTCGCTTGCGCTCCTTGGATTTCATTTGGGACGTGGGACGACTGCGCTTGCCTGCGCGTGGGGGCGCGGCCAATCAGAGAAAAGCCGAACACAAGTTGGTTGCCTTTAATATTCACGCGGCCGGGGGGGCTCGTATTTCAGCGTGTGACACGCTATAGACCAGGGGGAGTGGATCAGAGGTGGTTCTCATGGTGCACTTGTGTTGAAAACTCGCTCGCACCCCCCTCCCACTCGCCGGAGCCTAATGGTGCACTTTCAGCCACTTGGGCCGGCATGAGCAGCGCCACACTTCCCCCTAGTTGCTGGCAAAGTGAGCTGTAGAGGAATTGCGCCACCTTGTGTTTTACATCGGTAACAGCACATTTTAAAATTACAGAGTCCTGATGTTGTGTATTATGCAATGCATTTGGTAATTCTATCTAGAATTTAACGAATGAGAGCTGATTAAAAATGCCTTTTAACATGGGAGCGGTGCAGAGGAAAAGTGACGCCAGGTCCACCGTTGGTTCTAACCACTATAACTTTTGTTTGAGAGTGTTTCAAATCATAAGCCTTTGACATAATGAACATATATGTAAAATGAAGATATTTTCCCAATTTCATGAAATAATAATAAACACAGACACCGCTGTGCTCACACACACACACAAGAAAGTAGTTTTCATGACCAGGAAGCCACAAGGGTGCAGTGCTTGGTGGTGCAAATTAACCTGGCTACTACGGAGGAATAAGTGACTGCATATTCGAGCCCCTGGCTTGCATCGCAGTCACGAAAGCATTGCAGGCTTACCTGGTCAATGTGGTCCTCCTGGACAGATAGATTTGTTGTTAAATCAGAATATCCACAGTGTGCTGTGCTGGTCCGCAGTAAAGGTCCCGCTGGCGAAAAATAAGTTGCTGCTCAATGAATGAATCCGAGAGAGGAATCCGAATTTCCCCCCTAACTAGTGCTATATCCTTCATTGCGTAGTTAATACATTTTTTTAAATTTTCTTTTATTATTATCTTTTCCCCCCCTCTTTTCCTCCGATTTTTCTCCCATCCCACTGTTAGTCGTTATGCCAATTCCCAACCCCCTTCCTGGTTGTTGCGCACTCCCCCCTACTGTTGGTCCGGGAGGCCGGAGACTGTCACATGCTTTCCTCCGACGCATGTGCAGCCAGCCGGCAGCCAGCCTGGCAGCGCAGATTCTCACCGGGAGAGTGTAACGTGTGGAAGGTCACACTACCTCTCTCCAGATCCTACCCTCGCTGTGCAGGCGCCCCGACCGAACTGTAGAGGTCGCTGTCCACAACGCCCAGGACCCACCCATCAGCTTTCCCACCCCTAACACTGCCAATTGTGTTAGTGTGAACGACCAGCCAAGCTGATAGCAACGCCGAGAGCTGGATTCGAACCCAGCGTCTCCAGCGTTGATGGCGAGCGCCTTGCCCACTACACCAACTAAGCCGCCCAATAAAGTTTTCAATCAATCAATCAAACAATGCTCGCATAACGTTACATAATGTTAGCTAGCAAGCCAGCTAGTCGACAATATCTCCTTCTTCCGTGATTGCAACGCTATGTACAGTACTAGAGAATTCGAAAGTGCCCGCAAGGCAATGACGTTTGGTCACGTTTAGCTTTTAATGTGATTTGATTGGCCAGAAGCAAAATTTGAATATATTCCCCTACCTAGAACCAAGCTGGGCCGTGTTAAGACTTAGGCGCTAAGCCCAACCCAGCTCAAATTTTATTGGCTAATAATTAACCCATTCTCTGCCACGCTTATATCCATCGCTGTTTGATCTCTGCCAGCACTGTAAGTCTATGGAGATGTTCACCTTCTTTGCAGGGCTATAACTTTTTAAATTGTATTGCTAAATTGCAGTGATGTACCTGAACGCGTTCAATGAACGATCGTTCATGAACGCGTTCGTATTTTGGGCGAACTTGAACTGAACGTACTGTATATCCGCTAAATGAACGTAATTGAGAATGCGTTCATTCTCAGCCCTGTGTAACGGAGTTCAAAAGTGCGTTCATTCTCAGCACTCTATTATAACGGCGTTCAAAGATGTGCCATATTTCATAATGCATTTCAGCCGAAAACTCAGTTAAAACACTGTAAACAGGCTTAAAAATTATGCGTAAAACCACCCGATCTGGCAACCAGCCTGTCACCCCCTGCTACGTCATCAGACTCCTCCTCACAACAAGCAGTGGAACAGGAATCTGCGCGCAGAAGCCGAGAGCTGCAGCAGCAGCAGCACTCTCTCAGTCGGAGTCAGACTCTACCTCTAGACGTCACGTCGGCGTATGCATTTAAAAGAGTTTACAATTCAAACTATTTGATAAACTTCTACTTTCAGCCCGGAAATGCATTCTGATAAACTGAATTAAGGATAAGCCTCCATTTTTACAAATGTGGTATAGTGAGATCTTCGGTGTGCTACCCCATGAAAGACACTGTGCAATGCATAGAGTCAACGACGCTTCCTTTCAGGAGGTGTGGGCCCCACTATTAGACTATTTTCCTGCTGAAATGTATCGGATCCTTCTAAAGGCCCAGTGCCCCATTGTATGGACAGACCTAGGATAGGAAAAAATAAATATATGTATGTCTACATGTGAATGCGCTCGAGGCAAGTGCAAGTGCCTGTCTTGGTCTGCTTTCCTTTTTGCTTGTTTTTCTTTTTGTTTTGTTTTTGCTTGCTTATGGTGTGGATGATGGCATAGAGATGAACTGGAGGACCCCCCCCCCTTTGTCCCAATGTGTGTTTTTGTAATGTAAGTAACTGTACGTGAAAAATCTATAATAAAAAAAAAATTTAAAAAGAACTAAAAAGAACTAAATTAGTTCATTTTTGAAACCATGAACTTTAGTTCAACATTTTGAATTATGAACTATGAACTGAACTAGTTCATTTAAAAAAATTTGAACTGTGAACTGAACTAGTTCATGTAGAAAGTGAACTTTCCCAACACTACTAAATTGACATTACTATGGCCCATTCAACATCGATTATCTATCGTTCAGGATGTAGGAACGTTTTACTTTTTCATTCACACATTCATACGAAAATACCTTCAAGAGTATAAATATGTTTTTATCGTTTTCTGCAGTATTTCCTAGAACATGAGATATAGACATAAATGCATACAGAGGCTTTTTATACTGGGACTTCCCTTCAATCGATGTCGGGTCGTTTTGATTACTTCTGTTTCTGCCTGTTTCTGCCTGTTGTTCCCCGTTGCTGTGCCTCGTCTACTCTCCCTCCAGGACATCTGTGGATTGCCGCTGGTGAAGACCTTGTCCCCCGTTTTGAGCTGCGCCTCGTTTACCCACTTTAAAAGAAAAATGATCTAACCCTAACTAACCATACTGTCATGCACTTGTCCTGATAGAGTTGTGCCCTTCCTGATGGCTTGTCGTACAGAACTTGTAAGTCGCTTTGGATAAAAGCGTCAGCTAAATGACTAAATGTAAATGTAAATGTACTCTTGCGCTTTGGTGAGTTTGAACCAAACCCTTTTTTGGACGATTCTGTTTTGTGTGTTTTGAAGAACACTGAAGAGTTCTATTTTTGCTTACACTTGACTCAGCTAAGTTGTGTGTTAAAGGAGACACTGAAGATTATCATTTACTTGCACTGGACTCAGCTGGGGTGTGTGTTTAGAAGAGACACAGAAGTTTATCGTTTTTGTTTTGCACTGACCCTCAGCTAAATTGTGTGTTGTGGTGAACACTGAAGATATCGTTTTGTTGTTCTGACTCAGCTAAGGGAGGAGGAGACCGCACTGCCTCTGTGTGATGTGGACTGTTATTTACCTCTCTCTCTCTCTCTTTTCCACCTCGAGTTGAAGCTGGGAGTATCTGCAGAGCCGCTTCAGCGTCAATACCGTTTCCCCACCTCGAACACCAAGAGGATCTGCAGAGCCGCAGATAACTCTGCTGAAGGCAGTCTCCCTTTGTTTCAAGATTGTTACTTGCTCCTTTTTGACTCTGAAAATAAATACGCCCTAGTATTTGGCTAACTCTGAACTACCTGTCTGTGCCGTGCGTTTGAGGTCGGTTTCAAACCCTAACAGTCCTAAACGTTATGACTGATCATGCACGGGTGAACGGAGGGGGGGGGGGTCGTTTATAATTCCGTGACCGACGTTAAATGATTTATGTAGTATGGGTGATATATAGATCAGAGCAGTTTGTATCGAAAATTATAAACAAAAACGCTGAAACTCACGGCAGCTTCCTCGTAGCGTTGGGCGATGAGAGTGGAGCAAACAGATCCTAGTTATGTGATGTGGATCGAGGCGATCCAGTTCCGGTTTGTATAATACTAATATACGCCCAAATCATGTGGATTATTGAGGTATGGCAACGGATCCATATCCACGGTGTGTGTATTGAGTCCTGCGACGATAAACGAGTGGCCGGACGGAATTAGGGGACGGACCGAGCTGCAATGGGCATTTCCGGTTTGGCAACTTGCCGATCAGCCACCAGGTGGCGGTATTGAAGCGTTGCAGAATTGTGCTGAGTCCTACAGCATCAGCCAAGACTCCGTGGGTGAAATATGAATACCATGGCGAAAATATGAAATATGAACTTGAAACACGTCATACGCCGTTCAGAATTCGCATGAACTTGAAACCTGTCGTATGACGTTATTGGCGAAAAAAGGGTTAAGCAATTAAACGAATAAACAAACTAAAAACTGCCTAGCGTCCAAAAGCCACCAAATGTCAATCAAAATAATGGTACCATGCTGGCAGACTGTGGGCTGCCTCAGTCAGTGACAGTGTTAGAGAGAGTGGGCGCAGTTTAGCTCGTTCGGTTAATTTCTCCAGGAGGGAGACAATTATTATAACACAGAGATGAAAAATAATGATTTTCTTTTATTATTGTAAACTACATTTTTTTTTAAATAAATTATGTTTTTAAATTTTTTATAATTTTTTTTTTTAATGTTTATATTTTTCGGGAAGCTTGGCTTCCCTTGGCTTCCATGAATATTCGCCACTGATTCGCTGAGATCCATAGATGTCCCTAGATACCAAGAACATGCAAATGGTCCTTGTAGAAGTGGAGCAATGTTCCATTTACTGTATTGTATTTTTAGGCGGATTTTCAGAAAATAGGGCTAGGGCTTAACAGGTTAAGTCTGCTATAATTGTAAATGTGTGTGTGTGTGTGTGTGTGTGTGTGTGTGTGTGTGTGTGTGTGTGTGTGTGTGTGTGTGTGTGTGTGTGTGTGTGTGTGTGTGTGTGTGTGTGTGCGTGCGTGCGTGTGTGTGTGTGTGTGTGTTTGTGTGTGTGTGTGTGTGTGTGTGTGTGTGTGTGCATGAGCGCCCATCCCATCTCTGGTCTTTGGAAAGTTTGATAGTATTTACTGAGGATGGCCAGATAATGTTAATATTTAAACTTAAAAAATAATAATACATTTACATTTGGTCATTTAGCTCAGGGGTTCCCAAAGTTTTCAGGCCGCGACCCCCTAAATAACGGTGTCAGAGAGCCGCGACCCCCACTATTATAGGAGCTAAAAAAAAGAATTCACAAAAAAAAGAATTACATTTTTATTAATTTTTTTTTAATAAATGGCAATGTATGGTTGAAACATGCAAACGTTCAAACGTACACACACTAATAAGCATTGGAGGCTTTTAACCAGGGCCGGACTGGGGAAATCATTCAGGCCAGGAAATATAGTGCGAAATATAGCCCCAGTCAGACCACTTTTTAAGCGGGGGGTCTGGGGGTCCCCCCAGGACATTATTTGTTACAAAGACTTCATTTCCTGCATTCTGGTGCAGGCTTTTTTTAATTTGTACCCTTTAAATGCCAGTGTTTGTGATGGCATCACAAATTATTGTTAAATGTTTAGCAACAACACTGATTTTGATGGATTTTCTGTTTTTTTGTAATGTCAGATTGAAAATAATACAATCTTTTATTCAACTTCAGCCCTGATCATAACACCACATATTCATTTTATAATTCTAACCCTTTAAATGCCAGTGTGTGTGATGGCATATATTTGCAATATATCAAATGCAAAGTAGATTTTTCTGGGGGGGATTATTACAGGCTAGCATGTGTCAATGATTAGCAACAACACTGATTTTGATGGATTTTTTGTTTTTTGTAAGGGTCCCGCCTCCACCAATCACATGCGGCTCCCTTTGTGTGTGTGTGAGCAAGAGAGAGATAGTTCTCCAACTTGTGTGAGTTGCAGTGATCTCCTGGTTGTTCCCCACTTAGGTTATTTAACTATTGCGCCGCTGCAACTAGAAACACTGACCTGGCCTGCTTCTAAGTTCAGTGGCCTGACTGCATAAAAAAAACAATATATATATATATTTATTCTTTTGGGATCTGGCGACCCCCCCCCCCCCGTGGCGGCCCCCACCTTGGGAATCACTGATTTAGCTGATGCTTTTATCCAAAGCAACTTGGTATGACTAATCTATCTTGACTATTTTCCTTTATCCTCTAGTTGGCTATAAGATCTCACAAGTTTCAAGTTTGCTTTTAAAGGTAAAAAGGTGAGTGTTTGTTTAAAGTGAGTGCATGTGGATGTGTGTAGATTGTTGGGTTAGTGTTGCAGAGTCATTGAGCATCCTGATGGCCTGGAGATAGAAGCGGGGTCACACAAAGCCAATGGCTGCTCTCAGACTAGAAGGTGTTAAGTGAGGGGAGGGGGGAGTTACAGTACATTGCTTTCTGGTCAAAGTAGTCATTATGCATAGCAAGAGCAATGGCTCCAGTTTCTTTGAAGCCCTGTAGCTCAGGGATGAGTAGTGTGTTATCAGCACGATTCATAAGAGTATAAAAGTATCCGCCCGATTTGTACAAGTGATGGCTTATTTTGAAGGTATTGAAGTATATTCTGTGAGCAGAGCACTGGTTTCCAAGGAAGAAATCACCTGGAGATTGGTTTCAGAGACAATGGCTCGATGATAGCAGAAGGTTGTTTTATTCAGCATACAAAGCAAACAGCAGGTTTCACAGCACAGCAGCAAAGGTCCATCCTTGACACAGCCTCTTCCAGACTGAGTGTCTTACTGTTCAATACGAGTGGCTTTTAAGCCCCCAACCCGAGTCTAATCTTGTTCTGTGATTGGCTATCACTACTGGCCAACTGGATGGGTGGGTTTCTGATGGCTGAAAGTGTGTGAGTCCTAATGTCTGTCCCATTAGGTGTGTGTGTGTGTGTGTGTGTGTGTGTGTGTGTGTGTGTGTGTGTGTGTGGGGGGGGGGGGGGGGGTGTGGGGCTGTGTGTGTGTGTGTGTGTAATGTGATCACTCAGTTGGTAACAAAAGGTAATTTAGTCACACCCTACTCAACAGGTTTTCAACCTACATGGGGCGGGGGGGGGCTCTCTCTCTGAGGCGTCGGTTACACCTAGGGTGTTTTCGTTTTGTTTTCAGGATGAGTTTCGCTTTTCCAGGTCGCAACGTAGTAGCAGCCGAGTTAGACTTTCGTTTTGCCTCCTGAGCACAGTGATGTAGTACAATGCCAAAGCAGTAGGTGGCGAACATGAAGGCAATTTTCAACCAATCAAAACTTGAATGTGCCAATACACTTCCTGCAAAGAAATATCAACAAGCCGCCATCTTTAAATGCCTCCGGCTATTTAGCCAATGCAGCACTTATTTTTCAGCAAAGTGTAATAAAAGTGCAATAAACTAAACGGATACATTCACTGTGTGTTCTGCCTCTCATTTGTTGATGAAACAAAACTAACATCAACACAATTGACTACCAAGAGCGGAGTTTAGTCTCATCTGCACCGATTTTGTTAGCTTACATGCTAACGCGATAGGAATATGCCATTATAACAGTATAGCATTGTGGCTAGCAGCTAACGTTAGCTCACGTTAGCCAGCCAGCACAAAACTGATGATATAAGGAGCTATCAGTAGCTAGATAACATTAGAGACAACGCCTCATGTGTTAAACAAAAGTGAATAGATGACTGGGCCATTTTGTTTAATGCTTGTTATGTTGAAAGAGGAGCTCTGAGCTGCTCATGCAATCGACTCTTGCGTGGCTGCTGGTTTGTTGACATGCATGTTGGGAGGCGGAGGATTTGGCCTTGGTCTCTACTGCGCATGGGCATTGGGCAAAACGGCTCCGCGCAGATTACACGACACGTTGTCAGCGAGTTTTGGCGTTTTTCCAAAACGGAAACACAATTTCAGCGTTGTCAGTAGGGCAACGCGTTTTCCTGCCAAAACGGCATTTCTATTTAACAGGGACAGCAAACGTATTCATTCAGCAACAAAACAAAAACAAAAACACCTAGTCTGACCATGGCCTGAGAAACCTGTATGATGAGTGGGCTTTGATTCCGGCCGTGGGGGACAATGTGGTCTGCTCTCAACTAGCCACTCTGAATGCTATAATAATGTTGAATAACCATTTAATAATCAATCAAACATACACTACAGTATCAAATCTGTTGGCCATATGAATTTAAATGTTACTTCAGAATCAAGCTGATTTGAAGACCCTTCTAAAGCACCCAGAGCCTGTGCCTGGTCACATACATGTACGGTATATACAGCACGACTGTACATGCTGTGTGTACCGTGCCAGAAAGGCATCGTTGCCAAATGATTGCCTTTCTCCTCAGAAAGTCTGGAGGACAAAGCAAAGATCCCGCTCTGCTCCAGTGTGAGGCGACCCCAGGCTTATCTGGATTCAGGTCCCTGCGCTCAGTGTGGCAGGGCAGCTCACTGATGGATTACTATTCTCGTATAACCCCCACTGGGGCCACCAGCCAGGGAGGGGGGACTGCCTGGTCCCCTGTGGTCAGGGGGGGGGGCTAATGCTCCTGATATAAAAAATTATAATGCCGTCAGATTGATTGAATAAGAAATGAGAGAGAGAGAGAGAGAGAGAGAGAGAGAGAGAGAGAGAGAGAGAGAGAGAGAGAGAGAGAGAGAGAGAGAGAGAGAAAGAGAGAGAGAGAGAGAGAGAGAGAGAGAGAGAGAGAGAGAGAGAGAGAGAGAGAGAGAGAGAGAGAGAGAGAGAGAGAGAGGAGATAGGGGGTAGAGAGAGAGAGGGAGAGAGAGAGAGTGAGATAGGGGGTAGAGAGAGAGAGAGAGAGAGAGAGAGAGAGAGAGAGAGAGAGAGAGAGAGAGAGAGAGAGAGAGGGAGAGAGAGAGAGAGAGAGAGAGAGAGAGAGAGAGAGAGAGAGAGAGAGAGAGAGAGAGAGAGAGAGAAAGATGAGAGAGAGAGAGAGACTGACGGGGAGAGAGAGAGAGAGAGAGAGAGAGAGAGAGAGAGAGAAAGAGCAGAGAGAGAGAGAGAGAGAGAGAGAGAGAGAGAGAGAGAGAGAGAGTGATCGATTTCGCTCTCTGGGGAGAGAGTCAAATTCTGCATCCAGCTCTGCAAAATAATGTTCCTTTTAACAGTACAAGTACAAGTAATATAAAGGTCAGATATGCCATCAAAGAGCGACCTCTAGGAAAAACGCCCCTCTTGGTTTTGCATTTTGTTAACTTTTGTTTTGTTTTGGTCTGATGTGTGGGTTGGAGTTCAGTGTGGATAGTTGAGTTTCTAATAGTAGTAGTAGTGTAAAGAGAACCAAAATATATATATATATATATTTGTATATTATTGTATATATAATTCATTGCCTTTATTCTTTTTTTTTTTTTTTTTTTTGGTCTTTTTCCCCCTCCATTTTCCTCCGATTTTCTCCCATCCCAATGTTAGTCGTATGCCAATTCCCAGTCCCTTCCTGGTCGCTGCGCACTTACCCCCCACAGTCAGATCATCTGGGAGAGTGGAGGCTACCACGTGCTTCCTCCGACACACGTCCAGCCAATCACCGCTTCTTTTCACCTGGCAGCGCGGATTCTCGTCGAGAGGGCGTAGCGTGTGGGAGGACCACACTATCCCCCTCAAGTCCTATCCGCGCTTAGCAGGCGCCCCGACCGAACTGTAGGAGTCGCTGTTTACAACGACCCGGACCCACCCCGCCAGCTTCTCCCACCCTCTAATACAGCCAATTGTATTAGTGCAGACGGCCAGCCAAGCTGGTGACAACCCCGGAGCTGTGAGCTGGATTCGAACAGGCGAATCCAGCTCACAGCTCCGGGGTTGGTGACGAACGCAATCTCCGCTCGGCCACCTAACCGCCCCATTGCCTTTATTCTTAAGCTTAGCAACTCTGACAAGTAAGGGTAAGTGACATTGTTCTGTTTTACAGAACAGTAGGACCACAAGCCATGGTGCTGAATCAGAAGGGACGCTAACGCTGTTACCACAGCTGTTACAATCACGGCCAGGGCCTCTCTCTCTCTCTCCTGCTACTTCCACGCCCTTATATGGGCAGCTTCCTACCCCAGCTTCCACACGCTGTCACCTGGGATCAATAAACGCACCTGAGACTCGTCAGGTCATCACCAGCCCCGACAAAACAGACCTGAGTTTCCTGCCACTCCCTGTCCGAGTGTTGCTACACCTACCTAGGTACGAGGACGTAACCTATCTGCCGCTCTGTCTGTTTCTCTGCCCTGTCCTAACCCTGTCTCCCTGTGCCCAGGGTCGCCTGCTGCTCTGTCTGTTTCTCTGCCCTGTCCTAACCCTGTCTCTCTGTGCCCAGGGTCGCCTGCCGCTCGGTCTGTTTCTCTGCCCTGTCCTAACCCTGTCTCCCTGTGCCCAGGGTCGCCTGCCGCTCGGTCTGTTTCTCTGCCCTGTCCTAACCCTGTCTCCCTGTGCCCAGGGTCGCCTGCCGCTCGGTCTGTTTCTCTGCCCTGTCCTAACCCTGTCTCCCTGTGCCCAGGGTCGCCTGCCGCTCTGTCTGTTTCTCTGCCCTGTCCTAACCCTGTCTCCCTGTGCCCAGGGTCGCCTGCCGCTCGGTCTGTTTCTCTGCCCTGTCCTAACCCTGTCTCCCTGTGCCCAGGGTCGCCTGCTGCTCTGTCTGTTTCTCTGCCCTGTCCTAACCCTGTCTCCCTGTGCCCAGGGTCGCCTGCCGCTCTGTCTGTTTCTCTGCCCTGTCCTAACCCTGTCTCCCTGTGCCCAGGGTCGCCTGCCGCTCTGTCTGTTTCTCTGCCCTGTCCTAACCCTGTCTCCCTGTGCCCAGGGTCGCCTGCTGCTCTGTCTGTTTCTCTGCCCTGTCCTAACCCTGTCTCCCTGTGCCCAGGGTCGCCTGCCGCTCGGTCTGTTTCTCTGCCCTGTCCTAACCCTGTCTCCCTGTGCCCAGGGTCGCCTGCCGCTCTGTCTGTTTCTCTGCCCTGTCCTAACCCTGTCTCCCTGTGCCCAGGGTCGCCTGCCGCTCGGTCTGTTTCTCTGCCCTGTCCTAACCCTGTCTCCCTGTGCCCAGGGTCGCCTGCCGCTCGGTCTGTTTCTCTGCCCTGTCCTAACCCTGTCTGGACGTTCCTGTAAATCTCGAGGAGTGCTCCCGCTCGCATCTGTCGCACATTCCTGTACATTCATAACCCTGTCTGCATGGTACCTTTTTGGATGAAACAACCTAAAGCGCTCCACTCTCCTCTCCCTGTGTCCTGCTCGTGGGCTCAAGTTAAACGCTACCCTCACAACAGCAACCCATGCAGATCGGTTGGTGCCGCCTGGACACACAATTCAGATATGATCACTTAGTTGCAAATAAACAGTGCCGACAGTTGAAGATCTGATTTGAGAAAACATCAGATTGGCCTGCAGCCTGAACAAAGCCCAAGGAATAGGTTAGGAATAGGTGTTAGTGGGCTATAGCAGGCAAAGGCTCCATTCACCCCAATGCCATGTAGAGGTTTGGTAAAAAATGTGGCTATTGTTTTTCTTTGGAGGATGTGCGTTATTTATTTTTTCTTATTGTTTTTCTTTACCATAGTAATTGAGGTCAATATTGGACTGCATTTTTACAAGTTAAAGGTGTTCAGAAGATTTTGACAGTAAATCAATGTTTTCTCTGGACATCAGTGCATGTGAGCGGATCGGAGCGCGAGCGGCGCGGGGCGCGGAGCGGCCGGTTTTGACGTGAGCGAGGAGTGGGTTTTAAAATGAGTCGGCGCGACGTCCGGAGCGAGAGTTCTCCTCCGCTCCAATCCACTCCAGGCCGCTCACAGTGGTTTAACACTGATGTAATATATACATGCAGTACAATGCCAAAGCAACAGATGGCGATGTACAAACATGAAGGCCATTTTCAACCAATGAGAAGGGTGAACCTGTGATAGGCTGTTCGTTCAGGCTTTGTCACTGTAGAGACGCCCACACTCACTCTAGTTAGAAAAAGTATATCGACGCCATTGTTGTTGACGTTAGCTTACATGCTAACGTTAATGGCAGCGACCATAGCATTGTGGCTCGGCTAGCCTATCATCGCTTAATAGAGATAGTGAATGGATAAACAACGTTATTTAACATTGCAGAATGGCTACAATTACAATGCGGCTCAATACAAACAATTGTTAAGGGGCCCAGGGGGTGTAGACTGTTGTAGTTTGAGCTCATTTACACCATGCTCCAAAAAAAGAAGAAAAAAAACTGCCGAGCGATCTGGCGCGGGGAGCGGGGAGCGCTCGATTCAAGGTGAGCGGGGAGCGAGCGGAGAGCGACTTGGGGGCGGGGTCAACATGAGTGATTAGCGGAGCGGACCAAGCTTTAAAGAGCGAAGAGCGGATTTCTCGGCCGCGCCGATCCGCTCACGTGGTCTGCTGGACATGTAGATCCGGAGCAAAACAAGCTTCCAGCGACCTCACTGTGTTAACCTTCTGTAGTGTGGCAGTGAAAGGGTTAACAATAGCGCCTGTGTAAAAGTCCTGCCCACTGACGTGAGACATGAGGAAGATGTTCGTTTTCATTCCATTGGCACAGCGTGGGGCTGCTCTCCATCGCCCTCCTACACAGAGATAATAGCCTGCAAAGAAGCTCCTCGAGTTTCTTTTCACACCAGCCAATTGTCATATGGATGGGTGTAACCATAGATATATAATAGGGATGTCCGATATTATCGGCCTACCGATATTGGCATTAAAATGTAATATCGGATTTTTTTTTTTTTTACATTTATTTAACCTTTATTTACCCAGGCAAGCAAGTAAGAACACATTCTTATTTTATTTATTGTGAAAAAGTATGCATAATGTTGTGTTCATTCCACGACAAGAGATATGTAATGTTAATTACCTGAAATATTATTCCGTTTTTTTGGGGGGGGGGGACCCTGCATATATGGTATCTGTTGATATCGTTATCGGAAATTAAGAGTTGGACAATATCGCTATATATCGGATATCAGTAAAAAAGCCAATATCGAACATCCCTAATATATAATAATTAATATTCTATCACTATGATTACAGAATTGTGAATATTCTATATCTATGCTTACACCTTTGTTTATACCCATCTATGACGAGTCAAAATGGCATTCAAGTCAGAGTGCTATGATATCCTTTACTGACATATAGTGGTGGTAATATGCAACTGCAGTTCTGAACACACATGTTCATGCTATAGTTGGTAATAAATACATTGCACGTTGTTTGTGCTGACCCCTGTGAATGCAGAGCAAAACGAGAGACACACTGGTGGGTGAGGCTCAGCCTTTCCTCTTTGGTTTTGCTGACCCCTGTGTATTGATGAGATGGCATTGGGCAAGGTTCGGCATTGCACCTTGGTTGTGCTGATGTAACAAGTGTTAAATTAACCTTTTATTTAATTTATGTGTATTTGAAATGTCACCAAATCCTGGTGTTTATGAATACCGTTTTATGTGATTATTTTATGTGTTTCTTTCTACCAAATTCTCAATACATGTAGTGTCACTTTAAGAACTCATAAAGTTTTGCCGTTCCGGGTAAACCTCAGTTCACGCCATACACCATCTTTATTGTCATTGTTGGTACAACGAAATTGAGTTTAGAGCATCACCACTGGCATACAAACATATTGAATATAGCATATACATAATAATAATATCAATAATATCAATGTCCCAAGTGCAGTAGTGCTAGTGCAATAAATAGTACAGTGACAGTCCAGTTGGGTTAATGGATGGAGGGGGGCGTTGGCTTGCAATGGATGGAATAGTGTATAGTGCAGCAAATGCAAGTCCGGTTCACAGTTATTGTTGTAATGTAGGAGTGGGAGTTATGTCACTGGGGGTTGGGGATGGGGGGTGCGAGGGGGGGGGCAAGTTGATCGTCGAGCAGCCTGACAGCCAGTGGATAGAGGCTGTTGGTCAGTCTGCTAGTACCGGACTGGAATTAAGAAGAAAGTTGACGTTTGTTTCCATTTGATGGTTTTCCAACCACTGTGTACAGGCAGAACCTACAATAAATGGCCGTTAATGCAGAACCCAGTCCGGTCTCCTCCTCCTCTCCTGTGGTGCATGACGTCACGCCCATTGGGGCCTCAGAACACAACGCAGAGCAGAACGGGTGTTAGAGCAAGACCAGCAGACAGACCACCCGTTACACTGACTCCTATGTCTCGATGAGTTGTGCTGACCCCTGTGAATGCCAAACAAAAGCTGTTGTTGTCACCCTCTGGTGGTAAAAAGGTGTACCATAAACAGAAGGACTACATGAAAGTCAATGAAGAATGCTGGAAATGAATTCCCCCAAAACACTTCCCATTGCCTGATGTGGAACATATTCCCACACACTCCCGTGTGCCTCTGTAACGTTCTGTGCCCAAGCACAGGCTGGTCGGGCCCCATAGTTTGTCAGATATTGTGCGGATTCACCCACACCCTCACACACCCACACACAGATGCTACCAAAAACATTATGTCCTTGGATAGGCTCCGCCTAACGCAGACATAATACAAAATAAATAAAACATTTCTCTTGCTCTCCAAATACCCCCCATCTTTCCATCTGTTTTCCCCATTACTTGGCACAGTGCAGCTTTTTTTATGTTCCTCTGTTCTGCGGCTCATCCACTCTCTCCCTCATCCTCTCTTTTCTTCTCTCTCTCCCCCCCTCTCCCTTCATCTTTCGCTCGAGGTCCACAGCTTGATACTGTCCTCGGCCAAACACCAGAGGGGGAGAAAAAAGCGGCTCCTCTCCATCTCTCATCTCGACTGCAAAGCATCGCTCACAGAAAATACCCTGCAGGATTATCGCAGATATAATCTTGCACTCCTCGAAACCTGTATTCACCGGAAAAGCAGCGCCACCGACAACAGGAAAACACATATGAACTGAAAAGCCCTCGACTCGCATTCACAAGAAGGCGTCCTCCCACATGCACACACGGGGAAAAAAAACTCCAGCGTGTCTGAAGGCATGCAAATTGCCACATTACCAGCATCAATTGATTTATTCATGAGCGGCGTTCAGGCTTGCTGCTGATTGAGTGATTGAGTATTGAAACACCCCTTTTTGAAGGCCCTTTCTCTAAATGAGATTGGATTAATACCTCCTCCTCCGCCTCCCTCCTTCCCTCCGTCCCTCCTCCCTCCTGTGGTACAGTATGTTATTCCAGGCCTATGGACTTTCCTTCCAATTGTTTCTTGTTGTTCACTTAAAAGGTTCCCATGGTTGCAATGCATTCATGTTTGTGGCCCAATCCACAATCCAAATGTTAACAAATGAATAGACACCACCCCACCACCCAACATATAAAATTGGGTTTTTCGAATTGGAGACATGTTTTTCATCACCCCGTAGGGGACCGAGTATGCTCTTGAGTCAAACACTAAACAACAGGTAAGTAGAGGTTTTTAACCTCTTGAGCCCTAGCCCTATTTTCTGAAAATCCGCCTAAGTAAAGGGAAGATTGCTCCACTTCTACAAGGTCCATTTGGATGTTCTTGGTATCTAGGGACATCTATGGACCTCAGGGAATGTATTCACAGTGTCAGAAATATTGTGTCTGTTACTAGGCTTGAGTACATCGTAATGAACCAAAGGAGAATATAATTGTTTTATTAATTTTTTAATATTTGACAGTGAATAACACCATGCTAAAATTGACTGATCTCATTCAGCACCTTCTTGAGATCACGTGTACAAAAAAATCTAAGCAAATGAATAAAGGGAAGATGATTAAACAGAAGGTTTTGTAGATACAGTACTGAATTCTGCCATCCGGACACATGCTATTTGAAATATGATTATAGAATATCAGGCCTATAAATGATCGTATTATAGCCAAGTCACACATCTATGGATCAGGCCAAATCTACTCTTTCCAATGGCAGAGTTCAATTTGGATTCAGTATTTAGACGTGCAGCAAGAACCGTGAATGAAATCTTTTATCATTTATAGGCCTGATATTCTATTCTATATTCATATTTAAAATGTGTCCGGATGGCAAAATGTAGTACCATATCTACAAAATCCCCTGTAAAACAAATTTCACGTCTGGTCAATGTTAGCATGGTGTCATTCACAGTCAAACATATATATATTCTCCTTTGGTTCATTACAATTTACTCAAGCCTAGTAACAGACACAATATTTCTGACACTGGGAATACAAACTAGTTTATTCTAATTGTAGAAACACACTGTATTTTAAGTTCAACTGTAGGTATGAAAAAGAGAAAGTTGCAACGCTAGAGACACCGGGTTCAACTCCGGCTGTCGGCGTTGCCTCTGGCTTGGGCCGGCCGTCATACTAACTCAATTGGCAGAGTCAGCGGGTGGAAGTCGAAGGGTGGTAATCTGGACGTTGTGGACAGCGACTCCTACAGGTCGGTTGGGGGATGCCTGCACAGCAGAGACAGGAAATGGCGGGGGTAGTGTGAGCCTCCCACACGTTACACCTGGCCAATGAGAGTCCGCGCTGGCAGGTGAAAAGATGTGACAGGCTGCCTCCTCGTGTATCGGAGGGGACATGTGATGCAATGCTTCTATCCTCCCTACAACCGACCAGTGGGGGGCATATGCGAGCAACGTTCAAGACAGGGGAGGGGAGAATTGGCACGGCTAAATTGGGATGGGAGAAAAAATAGAAGAAGAGGAGAAAAAGTGGATAAGAAAAAATATAAGAAAAAGAGAAAGTTGCATGATGAGCGAGCAAGCCACCATTTTGTTTTTGAAAAGCAGAGAAACAGGGACCTCTCAACTAGTGGCACATGTAATCAATCATGTGGGGAAATGGGACGTTGGGAGGGGATACATTCAAGCAACAGGCACATAACATGTAAATAATATGCATTTCGGACCCTATTTATTAATTATATACATATATTGTATTAAATAATATGCACACCCGAGCTGCTAGAGTGGTAAATCGTCCTCAAGAGGGCCCACATGTGGGCCGTTGCATGTTTATGATAAATTCATAAATCAATAATATTCTTTTGGCGGGAGCAATGCACCTTTCTAAAAGCTCTGTAGGTGTATATAATACATTTAAAAAAATAAAAGTCTACAGTCTAAATCTAAAAATGTTATCTATAGCACTTTCAATAGTTAGATGCTCACTAACTGGATCCAGTGTGTTCTGTGTGCGCCCTGCCGGTGGGCTCTGAGGAGGCCGTGTGTGATGGATCGCTCCGCACAGAAGACGTCCTCTCAGGCTCTCTGGAGGCTTTATTTTAGGGTTGTAATGTTGATGCTGGTCTCGGGTATCAGGGGCTGATCGCTCGGGGCTCGGTGTGGCCGACACGCAGGCGTCTCCGGGCTTCCGCTGGTCAATACACGGCATCAGCACAGACATGATCCAATTGCGGATCGAGGAGATTTTGAGGTTGAAAAGACAGATGTACTGCAGATAATGTGATACGGCTGTGTGTGTGTGTGTGTCTCACTGACTGTGTGTATGTGTGTGTGTGTGTGTCTCACTGACTGTGTGTATGTGTGTGTGTGTCTCACTGACTGTGTGTATGTGTGTGTGTGTGTGTGTCTTACTGACTGTGTGTGTGAGTGTGTCTCACTGACTCTGTGTGTGTGTGTGTGTGTGTGTGTGTGTGTGTGTGTGTGTGTGTGTGTGTGTGTGTGTGTGTGTGTGTCTCACTGACTGTGTGTGTGTACTGTATGGGTGTGTGTGTGTCTCACTGACTGTGTGTGTGTATGTATGTGTGTGTGTGTGTGTCTCACTGACTGTGTGTGTACTGTATGTGTGTGTGTGTGTCTCACTGACTGTGTGTGTGTACTGTATGGGTGTGTGTGTGTCTCACTGACTGTGTGTGTGTATGTATGTGTGTGTGTGTCACTGACTGTGTGTGTGTATGTGTGTGTGTGTCTCACTGACTGTGTATGTATGTGTGTGTGTGTCTCACTGACTGTGTGTGTGTATGTGTGTGTGTGTGTCTCACTGACTGTGTATGTATGTGTGTGTGTCTCACTGACTGTGTGTGTGTATGTGTGTGTGTGTGTGTCTCACTGACTGTGTGTAAAAATGACACTTGCCCCTCTTCCTACTCCAGTGAGTGTTGGACACTATTATTAGTATTTTAATTTAACCTTTATTTTACCAGGTAGTCACTTGAGATCAATGATCTCTTTTTCGAGCAAAACCTTTGGCCAAAATGGCAGCAAAACAAAAACAAACACAGACAGAGACATAACAGGCAAAGTGTTTGTGTAGGGGATACATTTGAGCTGCAGCGAGCAAGATTGAATGGGATTGGGGGGAGATTGGAGGGTAGGGTAAAAAAGGTAGAAAGAGGAGGTGAGGCTTTGCAGGAGGTTGCTGGGGAGAGAAGGTCAAGTTAATGAATATAAAATATAACACCACATTATGCAGTGAAGCATCGACATTCTCCCATCTCATTGTTTAAAATGCCCATAATTTGAACTTTAAAATCAGATATGGTAGTGAGGGCCTGCAGTTTCTATGGATATCATTATAATTTTTTTTTTATTATCTCCCCCCCCTTCTTTTTCCATTTTCTCCACCTCCCAATGTTAGTCGTTATGCCAATCCCCAATCCCCTTCCTGGTCGTTGCGCACTCTGCAGTTTCAACGTTTTTTGAAGTCCATTACAGGCAGAGGGAGCAGAGAGCATGAAGGGCCTTTTCCCAAACTCTGTGCGGGTTCTGGGTACATATAAATAGTCCTATTATTAGTATTATTAGTATTTACGGAGTGTAGTGAATCCACAGTGAACACTAGTATTAGTATGTACTGAGTGTAGTGAATCCACAGTGAACACTAGTATTAGTATGTACTGAGTGTAGTGAATCCACAGTGAACACTAGTATTAGTATGTACTGAGTGTAGTGAATCCACAGTGAACACTAGTATTAGTATGCACTGAGTGTAGTGAATCCACAGCGAACACTAGTATTAGTATGCACTGAGTGTAGTGAATCCACAGTGAACACTAGTATTAGTATGTACTGAGTGTAGTGAATCCACAGTAAACACTAGTATTAGTATGTACTGAGTGTAGTGAATCCACAGCGGACACTAGTATTAGTATGTACTGAGTGTAGTGAATCCACAGTAAACACTAGTATTAGTATGTACTGAGTGTAGTGAATTCACAGTAAACACTAGTATTAGTATGTACTGAGTGTAGTGAATCCACAGCGAACACTAGTATTAGTATGTACTGAGTGTAGTGAATCCACAGTGAACACTAGTATTAGTATGTACTGAGTGTAGTGAATCCACAGTGAACACTAGTATTAGTATGTACTGAGTGTAGTGAATCCACAGTGAACACTAGTATTAGAATGTACTGAGTGTAGTGAATCCACAGTGAACACTAGTATTAGTATGTACTGAGTGTAGTGAATCCACAGTGAACACTAGTATTAGAATGTACTGAGTGTAGTGAATCCACAGTGAACACTAGTATTAGTATGTACTGAGTGTAGTGAATCCACAGTGAACACTAGTATTAGAATGTACTGAGTGTAGTGAATCCACAGCAAACACTAGTATTAGTATGCACTGAGTGTAGTGAATCCACAGCGAACACTAGTATTAGTATGTACTGAGTGTAGTGAATCCACAGCGAACACTAGTATTAGTATGCACTGAGTGTAGTGAATCCACAGCAAACACTAGTATTAGTATGCACTGAGTGTAGTGAATCCACAGCGAACACTAGTATTAGTATGTACTGAGTGTAGTGAATCCACAGTGAACACTAGTATTAGTATGTACTGAGTGTAGTGAATCCACAGTGAACACTAGTATTAGTATGTACTGAGTGTAGTGAATCCACAGCGAACACTAGTATTAGTATGTACTGAGTGTAGTGAATCCACAGTGAACACTAGTATTAGTATGTACTGAGTGTAGTGAATCCACAGTGAACACTAGTATTAGTATGTACTGAGTGTAGTGAATCCACAGCGAACACTAGTATTAGTATGTACTGAGTGTAGTGAATCCACAGTGAACACTAGTATTAGTATGTACTGAGTGTAGTGAATCCACAGCGAACACTAGTATTAGTATGTACTGAGTGTAGTGAATCCACAGCGAACACTAGTATTAGTATGTACTGAGTGTAGTGAATCCACAGCGAACACTAGTATTAGTATGTACTGAGTGTAGTGAATCCACAGCGAACACTAGTATTATTATGCACTGAGTGTAGTGAATCCACAGCGGACACTAGTATTATTATGCACTGAGTGTAGTGAATCCACAGCGGACACTAGTATTAGTATGTACTGAGTGTAGTGAATCCACAGCGGACACTAGTATTAGTATGCACTGAGTGTAGTGAATCCACAGCGAACACTAGTATTAGTATGCAGCACATCCACACAACGCTCACAGGCCCCCCAGTTCATCCATCATATACATCTGAGTCCAGCTAAGTGGTCCTAACGTGCTTCCTCCCTCTCAGTGTTATGTGCGAGAGAGACACGCAAACCTGCCAGAAAATCGATCAGGTTGAGGGCCAAATGCAATGTTAAAGC
>NC_140165.1:171233453-171265953 GCF_963971535.1 Notolepis coatsorum | reverse complement strand
CGCCTGCGAACATAAAGCAACTAGGACAGAGAGACTTCGGCTCAGCTTCTTCCCCCAGGCCATCAGAGCCTTGAACACTGAACTCTCCACACACAAGCACACATGAGCACACACACAACACACACACTGTACACACTCACACACTAGCAGCCACTTTAACATGAGCAAGCACACACACTCATGCTGCACACGCTCACACTTATGGTCACTTTACAAAAGGAAAGGTCACTTTAAGAATAGTATAGTATAACTTGAGATTGTATAATATAGCATTGTATAGCAGTGTACATAAAGACCCAGTGCCTCATCCGTAGCTAACAGTGTACTGCACTACCACAGGACCTAGCATGTCCTACCATGCTCTGTAAATAACTTATGTACATATACCGATATGCCCTACTTTGTTTACTTGTTTTATTGCACAATGTCGTTGTAAGAGCCGCATTCAAGCTTATTTGTTTTGATTAATTGTGAACCTGTATTAATACATTTCTCTGTTGCAGTGAGTGGGGCGCTTTGCTCAGGTGAATGGGGCGGGGCTAACGCTATAAGCCACAGGTGCGGCGTGTGACGGCTGAGCAGCAGGCAGCAGCAATACTGTCATTGACACGCAACGCAGACGCAACCTTTTTGTTACTAAGATTATTAGGATCTCTTGTTTTATTTTTATGTACGATATTGTTTTCATATTTTGTTCTTGCTGGACCATTAAAAGAGCAAAAGGAACAACAAAAACGTGCAGTGGTTTCTGTTCTGCGACTGCGAGTCTGACACTGCTTCTCAACCTACAAGTGGAAGATTCAAATAGGTTATAGGACAAACCTGTTTGGATTTTGGCCACTACAGTCGTTCTATTGGATTCTTATTATATATTACTATTGTATTATGCACAATCGTTGCGGGCAAGACCCCCCGCGTTTCATTGTATACTTGTATGCCGTGACAAATAAAAGTCTTGACTTGACTTGACAATTTATACAAAAGTATAAAAACAAGGGGTACAAGGATAACATGTGAAAGTCTGTCGACTTGTTTCCAACATGGTCCCAAGAAGAATACAATAAATCACAAAGAAAGAGTTAAGAAGGGGAGCTCCAGTAGCTCACCGCATATCTCGGCGCTATTTCTGCGTTGGGGAAAACCGTGCTGCGTCACGGATCTGGTGGACTCCGAGTTCTATTCCCAGACCCGCCATCATTTGCCAGAATGTCTTCCCCTGATCTATATCCCGTTTCACCCTGTATCTGTCGGTCATGCTTGACCAGAAAAGCGATAAACGCTAAAAAATAAAGCTTAAAAAAAAAAAATAGTTAAGAAGATAAGATAGATACAACAAAATGTTCTGAAAGAGCATGTCATTAGTTTTCAAGTTTCTTTAATAGTTGTCATACAGAAGTACAGAATACTTTCATACAAAATGCTTCTTACTGTTACGCTCCAGAGACTGTGCTAGACAAGATAGTATCAAATAACATAGTATAGCATGTAAATTAGAAGTAGAAAATGAGGTCACAGTGTTCAGTATAGACATATGTACAATGTTCGATGCAGAATAGACGTAACTGAGTTACCATATAATATGTGACTTGCTCTTACAAAATCAGTCACATTGACCCGAAAACACATTTTGAGATGTATACACCAATGGAAAGAGGAGAGTGTTAGCTTTCCAATGATACCAATATCACCTTTCTACTCCAAATATAAAGCAAGTTATTACAATAGTTAGTTACTACATATCGGATGTTAGCAAAACCTTATTGTGGAGAGAAAAGCCTTCAAAGTTTTCAGTTAATTAATTAGAATACATTTATTTAATTACATTTATTTTATTTTTTTTTTTTACTCACACACCTGGCCCGAGGGACAGAATGTCTGGGACATGTAAGTAGATCTCAAAGTAATATCCTGCAGGGACCCTCAATGGGGAAAACACGTACATAGGATGAAATCTGAGAACACACACTTAACGTTAGATCATACAAGTAATTTTCAACGCCTTGGCCCGAGACAACAAACACCATGCTATTTTTAAACATGGCATCAAGGATATCAATGACGTTATGCTGCCACCCTCAGTTTATAAAAAGTAACAGCAGTCACGTTCATGGCCGCCTAGTTATAGTTGAAAGTGGGGGTGCAAGAATATTTTTTTTATTAAATTAGTTTTTTTATTATAATTTTATTTTTATTTTTTTTTGGACAGGCAAGGGGTTGTTTGGAGGGGGTCCGGCACGACCCCCTCCATGGCAGACTTTTTTTTTAAATTTAATGAACCTGTACGTGCAATTTCCTGCAATATAGAGCCTTCAATCTTGACCGATAAAGCTGCTCTTTTCACTATAAAACTCAGTTTATATTGCAGTATGATAGCCAATTACTATAATAATAATATATTATACTGTATATACACTGTATATTGATTTTTCGCTCATTCATTTTTATTAAATCAATCTCCTTTCAAATAGGCCAAGTTTTTAATAAGAAAGAGATAAAATATATATTTCCATTACCTGTAAATCTTGTGTCTCTTTCTCTCCTTCTCTGCCTCCTCCCTGAGTCTGCAGTGCACAATCATGACATTGATCTCAAAAAAAAAAGTAAAAAAAAAGTAAAAAAAAAAAATGGAGGCCCCTCGTCACTATAGGCCCACGGGCCGCGGCCGTCGTTAATCCGGCCCTGCTCGTCTGCCATATAGATAGCGATAGCGTTAACGTTTGGAAATGAAGTCAACGTCATCCAGCTCACACCACATATCTAGATAACGTTAGCTAGCGGCTAGCACTAAAGCTAACGCCAACCAGAGAGGGGGTTCGCAATCTTTGGAAACTTAAAAACGTGTTATTAAGTGTCATTGCGTATTATTAATTTGATTGAAATTACGTCGTTATGGTTAGATTTATATATTGGGGGGGGGGTATATCATATTTTTCATATGATCAAAAAGTGGTGGAGCAAGATCATATCCTTGCTCCCCCAAGTTCAATAGTGGGAGAGCAGCTGCTCCGCGTGCTCGTAAGGCCAGGCGCCTATGGTCACGTTAACAAAACTATAAGCTAAACTAACCTAAACATTTCACATAACTGTACCTGTGAATGGGACACACACAACCAGCAGGTCAAACAATACAGTCGCTCGCTCGCTCCAGCTTGCATCAAGCTACAGAACAGAAAAATGCACATTAGCAACTAGCAACATGTGCATAAAAGCAGCGTGCACTTCCGTCACCTCTCAGTCAGTAATAAAGGTATTTACACAAATTATCAGCGAACTAATTGTGGTCTATATAAGTTACAGTGAGTCATAAAATTATACTGATGACTTTTCCATGTGATCACTTAAATTATAGTATTAACAGTTTTTCTATACGGAGCGAGGAGCAGAGCATCTTACTCACAGCTGAAGACATCTTTCTGCTGTAGGTTAACCATAATGCACCGGTATTATGAATCGCACCACAAAAGCCTTGACTTTTTCATACCTGTAGGTGGTGCACTTGTACATTAAATAAAAGGACTTTTATTTACAATGGCTGCTTGACCCAAATTATTCACAATTTAACAATACTAAAACGGTATTACTAACATACTGTAGCTGAACATCATTCTTCACACCATTACAAGTGCATACACTACACTCACTCACTCACACACACCTGACCGAGGGACAGAAGGTCGGGGACATGTAATGTCCTTGGTCTCCTCAGTGCAATAGTCTCTTATCTTGTCGAAGAGGTACCATTGCCTTTTGGCATCCAGTCCTGGCCTCTCCTGCTGACATGGATCTTCCTGCCTCACCATTGCATCAGGGCGCAGTAGCTCAAACTCTTGCTCTGGTGAGTGTTGGAACTCCTTGGCCAGGACGACCCCAGGCTTTTGGTGTGTGAAGCGGAGGTGGTGAAACCGCTTGATTCCGGGTAGTGGGCGGTAACTGGGGGATAGGAAGGTTTGCCAGTCATACGATGGCACCAAACCCTCCCCAGACTCCAACCCAACCAGCTGCGGGATGTTCACACCGCTGACTGTGCTTTGTCTCACTGCCCAGCAGATGTCTTCAAGGCAGGAGACAGGTGTGCAGCGGAACTTCTGCTTGAAAAGCCCAAAGCACCAGTCAGGGGCAAACTTGGTGTGACCCACCAAGAGGAAGTTCAGTGAGATGGTGTCATGCAGGCCCACCATGCAGCGCCAAGCACAGTACCAGAGCAGGTATCTGTTCTTGTTCTGCCCGGAACAATTGTCGCAGTGCAGCTGCAGATGCCTCTCCCCAAGGCCATAGTGTGCAAAAAAATGGTGGAGGTAGCTGATCACTGCATTAGACCCTTTGCTGCTGCAGTGGGCCTCGTCGATCAGGTAGTTTACCTGCTGGGGTACTCCCTCGCAACAAACACCAAATACTCCACACTTTCTTGGCACAAGAAAATATACTGGGCCAGGCTGAAGAGGGTCACTGGGGTAGTGGACCTGCAACATTAAATGAGGAAATGTATCAGCTGAATGAAAGAATATTGTAAATTACAAATGGGTGATAATTCAATTACAGTAATTAAACTAACCTGCTGTGCAAAGTCAAAACTGTAATGTACAGTTACATCTCTACTGCAGGGTGGGTTAGGGCCAAGCTTAGCAGAGAGATCCTTTACCACCACCTTGCATCTGTCGGTCATCCCCCGTAAGATGTCCCGCTCCTTTCCCACCAGGCGTAGGTGTTCCTCCTGCTTCTGAAGTTTGGCAGACTTCACACATTCGGGCAGGTTGGAGCTCCGATATATGGCCACGTTGTGTTTTTGACACTGCCAGCAGAGGTCCGTCATTGGTTTGCCAATAACAATGTATGGCAGAAGTTGGCACCACATCTTCCGGAAAGTGCTGTTGCCAGCAGCACGATAACCTGAACAGTGAACACACAGTGATAAAATAAGACAGGTTCGTAGTAGCAGTAGTCCACTTAAGCAAATCAAGGGCCTAATTTATAATGAGCCATTATCATTTTTATCAACACAAAAAATATACATTCATAAAATATTGATAGATGAGTATGTATAATTTATGTGTGTGTTAAATGTAACATTTCTGGTGTTTCCTTTAATAATAAAAAAAAAATGTGTCACCTGTTTGTATGTCTGCAGTCATAATAACAAGTATCTTAAGACAAAGAAAATATTAAGACATACACACCAGTTTCATGCATTGACGCCTTGTACTTCCGCCACACAGAGGACTTAGTCTCCGTTGTTGGAAGCACACGGATGTCTGCCCTCTTGAAGCCGGGAATGCGTCCTGGGAGTGACATGGCACAGTCATCTGCAAAGTTGCTGATGAATCTCACGATCCTCGTGATGTCTTCATATAGAAGCACCTTCTTGTTGGCCAAGCGACCCCCACCCCTCTTTATCCTGGGAGCCACACCATATTCCTTGTAGAATTTGATGGTTGCCGTGAGCTTGTCTTGTGAAATTCTGAAACACATAAACATGGACATTAAGCCAAATAAGAACGTGAGAAATAACAATCTATTTATTGTGCAAACACAAAGCAATGAACTGTATAGGATGCAGAGGGGAGTTTGTTATGATCGTTAAGGAAATCTATGAATGACATTGGACTAGTTTTTAACTTTTGTAAATAGAATATAATGCATTTATTTATCATTGTCACAAGAGTAAGTAATCATTGGTGATTATATTCTAAAACAAAACACTTGTAGCTTTCAGAAAATGTATTGTTGGGCAATGTTACAGCATGCTTTTAAAGTTGTGGACCCAGTACCGGGTAACCCTAACCTAATTATAATAATGCATTGATTTGTTCCAATGTTTTTAATACAAAAATAATACTTACACATGAAGAAACTTGAATGTTTCTCTGCATATTTGTTGGCCATCTATGAAATAAGAGGTCCTCTGATGCTTCCTCTCTTTCTGATCTTTCCTTTTGGAACATGCAGTGTCTTTGGAGAGGTTCATGGTGCTGCTAATCTTTCCTAACAGGAACATGTGTTTTTCACCTGGGACATGACACCAAAATTACCGTTATTCACTGCCATCAGTTAAAAACATACATGTACATCACACACACAATTTATGTGCAGCATAATCACAGTCTACAGTTCTGAAGTTGATCAAGTTCTCTCACTCACTCGCTCTGTTTCTTGCACACACACACACACACACACACACACACACACACACACACACACACACACACACACACACACACACACACACACACACACACACACACGGAGCAAATAGAATAATTTAATAATAATAATAATAACTTTATTTGTATAGCACTTTTCATACAGAGGTTGCAGTTCAAAGTGCTTCACAACAGCAAAAAATACAGGCATAAGCGAGCATAAAAAGATAGACAGGTAGAATCACAGTGTTTCACATTAGGATCTAGCATCCCAATAGGCTCTCCGCTTACAGTTTTCAGTAACACAAATAGTAAAAATAGTTTAAAATGATTCAGTTTAAAAATAGTCAAAAAATTATAAAATAGAACGGACATAAAAAAATACAGGCATGAGCGAGCATAGCAAGATATGGTAAATCACAGTGTTTCACATTAGGATCTAGCATCCTAATAGGCTCTCTATTCAGTAATACTCCTGTAATTCATGAACAAATAATCACAGTGTTTCACATTTGGATCTAGCAAATAATAAGAATAAAATGATTCAGTTTAAAAATAGTCATAAATAATCAGTGTTTCACATTTGGATCTAGCAAATAATAAGAATAGTTTAAAATGATTCAGTTTAAAAATAGTCATCAGTAAGAAGTAAAAAGTGCAATAACCGACACATGAATTTGATAGGCAGTGTAAAAGAGTAGGCAGGGTAAGAATAAATACAAGTTGTGTCAGGATATCCCTGATGTTTCCTCTTGCCACTAGGTGGTAGCAGATATCTATCAGTGAAATGCCTGAGCAAAGAGATAGGTTTTAAGCTGTCTTTTAAAGATGTCTAGCGAGTTGGCTTCCCTGATGTTTTGGGGTAGTTTGTTCCATAGTTTTGGGGCATAGTTGATAAAGGCTGCATTACCGATCCTCTTTTGACTGCTTCTGGGAGCCTCTAGTAGTCCAGCAGCTGATGATCGCAGTGTTCTTGCTGGTGTGTAATTTATTAGAGTGTTGGCGATGTAGCTAGGTCCCTGTCAATTTAGAGCTTTGTATGTAAGGAGAAGGACCTTAAAGTCAATTCTAAATGTTACAGGAAGCCAGTGTAAAGCGGCTAGGACTGGACTAATGTGCTCTCTCCTTTTGGTTCTAGTTAGCAGTCGGGCTGCAGAGTTTTGGATTAGCTGAAGCCTCTCTGTGGTTTTCTTAGGGAGACCTGTGAAAAGTGCATTACAGTAGTCTAACCGGCTAGATATGAATGCATGAATTAACTTCTCAGCATCGTTCTGATTAATAAATGGTCGTACTTTTGCTATATTTCTGAGATGGAAGAACGATGTTTTCGTCACTTTGCTAATATGAGAATTGAAGTTCAGTTCTGAATCTATGATAACCCCAAGACTAGTGACCTCAGATTTGATCCAAGGGGTTAGTCCCCCCAGGTTCTTTATTAATGTTTCTTTTTTAGTTTTGGAGCCGATAATTAGAATTTCAGTTTTGTTCTCGTTTAGTTTCAGGAAGTTCTTACTCATCCATTTATTTATTGCCAGTAAGCAGTCTGTAATGGAGCTAATCGCTGTATCATTTGGTTCAGCAGATATGTACAGTTGTGTATCATCCGCATAGCTATGGAAATCTACATTATGTTCTCTGATGATATCACCCAGCGGTAACATGTAAAGGGAGAAGAGTACCTAAGCAACTCCCTTGTGCAACTCCATAGTTGTTGTCGTATATATCAGACATGTGATCTCCTAGTTTAACATAGAATTTCCTCCCTCTGATGTATGTTTTAAACCAGCCCAGCACATGGTCTGAGAAACCGACATGGTTTTCAAGACGATCGATTAGAATATCGTGATCGATTGTATCAAATGCTGCACTGAGATCTAACAGGATAAGGATGGAGATCTTATTCTCGTCAGAGTTTAGTCTGAGGTCACTGATTATTTTGGTGAGGGCAGTTTCAGTGCTATGATATTTTCTGAATCCTGACTGAAATTCTTCTAAGATGTTGTTTTCTTCAAGAAAGGAATTTATTTGAACTGAAACTATCTTTTCAAGTACTTTACTAATGAATGGTAGGTTGGATATTGGACGATAATTTGCCATTTCATTACTATCCAAGTTAGGTTTTTTTTTTTTTTTTTTAGTAATGGCTTTACAACTGCTGTTTTAAAGGCATCCGGGAAAATACCAGTCCTAAGGGAAGTGTTTATGATATCTAGCACAGGGCTTGAAACACTATTAAATACCCGTTTGAAGAAAGCTGTAGGTATAGGGTCAATGTCTGAGGTGGAGGAGTTACATTCTGAGACAGTTTTGCAGAGTACATCTAATGTGATGCATGTGAAACTTCTCATGGTTACATTGCACGGTTTGCCGCAATCAACTTTATTTCCATCATGAGTAATGCTGGCCCTGATCAAGGTTATTTTGTTGTTAAAGAATAGTGCAAGTTCTTCACACTTAACCGTTGATGACTGAGGAGGTGTAGGGGCAGTGTTGAGTAGTACATTAATAGTGGAAAAGAGGATTCTGGAGTTTCCAGCATTTTCTGTAATGATTTTAGAGAAGTAATCTTTCCTTGCTAAGCGGATGGTTTTATTATAAGTAGTTAAAGCATCTTTGTATATATCACAGCATATGGTGGTTTTTGTTTTTCTCCATTTTCGCTCCGCTGCACGACATTTCCTTTTTTCTTCGTTGACCGTATTATAGTTTAACCAGGGCGAGGCTCTAGTTTTCTTCTTTTTCGTTTTTAATGGGGCGACAGAATTTAATATAGATGACATTGCATCATTGAGATTTTCTACCATTTCATTTAGAGAGCTGTCATGATTGTGTGGTTCATGTAGTCTGATAAGATCAATGAACTTTGATTCAGCTTTGTCGTTTAGGAGCCTCTTTTTAACTATGATTTCTTTTTTTGTTTTAGTAAGGGTTATTTGAGTATCAAAAAATATACAGTGATGGTCGGAGAGAGGTAATTCAGTTATTGAGATATTTGTTATGCTTAGCCCAGTTGTTGTTATAACTAAGTCTAGTGTATTCCCAAGCCGGTGAGTTGCATTTGTTATATGCTGTATTAGGTCAAAGCTATCCAGTAGATTTTTTAGTTCCATAGTTTTGGAGTCTGTTTTCTTATTAAAATGGATGTTCAGGTCTCCATTTAGGATCACCTCATCATATCCGGTAACACATAGTGAGATCAGTTCAGAGAGCTCCTGTATAAATATTGGTGAGTGTCTAGGCGGGCGGTATATTGTGACAATAATAGTTGATTCTGTTTTTAGTTCAATGGCAAGATATTCCATTGACATGAACTCGCCTAGTTCTGTGATTCTAAACAAGAGTTTTGAGGAGAAGATTGCTGCAACTCCTCCGCCCCTTTTATTTTTTCTGGGTATTTGAAAAAAGTTATAGTCTGGTGGACAAGCTTCTATCATTATTGATGTAGCTGTGTCATTATTTAGCCATGTCTCTACTAGGCAGATGCAATCTAAGTTATTTTCTTTAATCAGATCATTTACTAAGAATTTATTCAGTGATCTGACATTTAGGAAAGCTAATTTTATTTGTTGGACTTCTTTAAAGGAGGTCTGCTTTGGTTTGACCGTGATGGCCCTGAGGTTAATAGCAGGTAAACGCATTGGTGGCGTATATTTTTCACCATGCCATTGGCTAGTTATGATTACTTGTATGTTTTGAGAGATGGCATGGTAATTGTGCTATACTGTAACCTACTGACTGCACTGTGCTTTCGGGGACATTTGATCAGACGAGATGGCCTTGTGTGATATGGGGGGGGGGGGACGGGACGTCTTGTGCTGTACTTCGTGGTGAGATTGTGTCCTTCATGACTATCTCTCGTGCTGGTATGAGCTTAATATTCTTGGAGGCCATCAAGGCATGACGCATGTTTGCTGATAGGAGCTTTGAACCTAAGCGATTTGGGAAGAAGCCATTTCTTTGAAAACGTTCTGGGTTATTAGGCCGTGTACGAGACATGCAGCCCCTAACCATGAATTAAAATTTAGGAGTCGACTGAATGCTTCCTGTCCTCTGCGAAAGCATGCAATTGGTCCACTGATGGACACATCAGTGTTTGTGTACACAGACTGATGTTTGTCTAGTGTGTTCATTAAACGTGTGAAATCGTCTTTCAAAGTCTCTGTGCCAGTCTTCTTTCGCAGGATGTCAAACGATCCAGAGTGAATGACAATTTTTGTTATTCCCGGTCTGATTAGTGTTGGAAGTTTTTCGGCTAGCTCTTTCACAGTTGTATTGTCTAGACAGATATTTTCTGTGTTTGCCATCTCCACATACCTTGTTGTGGAATCTCCAATCAGTATGCAGTCTATTTTCTGTGTGAGGTTAGCATTTTTCTTTCCAACAGTTTTGGATTTGACATCTTTACATCTTTACATGTTATTTCTTTCACCTAGTAACTATTCAAACCCTGCAGCAACAAGCTGGTATACACCAGAGAGAGAGATAGATAGAGAGACACACACAGATACAGAGAGAGAGAGAGATAGACACTCTCTCTCTCTCTCTCTCTCTCTCTCTCTCTCTCTCTCTCTCTCTCTCTCTCTCTCTCTCTCTCTCTCTCTCTCTCTCTCTCTCTCTCTCTCTCTCTCGCGAAGTGGATAAGTTCTTACCAGCAGTCAGCTCTTGAATCTGGTCGCGCATTTTCACCATATCTTCAGGAGTAAACCGCGTACAGCAGGCTTGCCCTTTGTTAAGCTTGCAGGTACAAGCAAATAAACAAGCCTTTTCGAGATCGCATCCAACCTCAACACTTGCGTATTCGCCCTGTAGTCTTTGAAGCACTCCAGCTGTCGGGTCTATTAAAAAAAGAGGTTCTCCATCTCGCTCCATCTCGCTCGTCTCTTCTTCATCACTATCCGAGACCGAGAGCTGCAGCGGTCCCACAGAGTCTGAATCTGAGGTTGTCTCAGTGTCACTGGATGAGTCCGAGTCCGAGTCTGATTTATTAATATCAATATGATCAGGTCCCGGTGCAAAAAAATAATCACTAATAAGCTGGCGCCATCTATCACCAGACTCTGCAGACAGCACCGCATTGCTGTTTAACAGCCGAGCGAGTACATCTTCTTCACCCCGGTCCGGATCGCGGGATGCCATTATGAACTAAAATAGAATACAAATCTAAAAAGAAAACAGATGATACAGATGTAGAGTGTAGACCGATCGATACCAGCGTTAACGTGTTGGCTGGGTCAGCATAAGCATAACGTTGACTTGACCGTGAGCTCTGACAGAAGTGACAGGTGCGTCGCCTCCTTCGCGCGACTTGTATAGCAACACTCATTGATTGGACAATCAAGAGACACACAAACAAACAAACAAGCCTATCATTCATAGTTATTCTTGTTGCCATGCTGTGTCATGTGTCAGAGAAGATTGGCAGGGCGATTGATGAGTCGGGAGGAGACGGGAGGAGACGCTTTAAAACTGCGACCTGATTATTATTATTCCCCCCATCTCTCATTGCTACGCTTCAAAATCATATTTCCCAGTCGAAATGAGAAATAATATATACATATTATGAAAGCCAAGGTGTTGTTTTATTAGAATAATGTTAAAAAAGAAAAGAAAAAAAAGTGAAAAAAATCCGCGGTTTGACAGAAAAAGGTGTATTCTATGTAAATGAGCAATTGCGACATCCGACTGATTCTGTGAGAGCACGTCACATATACAATACTATGCAGTGTACTAATGTACAATACTATATAGTGCAAAGCAGAAATGGGATGAGGTACAATTTAGGTACAATTTACAGTAAGGTGTACGAGTTGTAGTGCAATCCTTCATCAATAAATATAAAGTGTGGGGAGTGGGTGCTACAGTGTGTTTGTTTAAAGTGAGTGTGTGCTATAAAGTGTGGGGAGTGGGTGCTACAGTGTGTTTGTTTAAAGTGAGTGTGTGCGTGTGGATGTGTGTGCTATGTGCGTTTGATGGTTGTTGTTGTTGTGTAGTGTTCATTGTTCGTTGAGCAGCCTGATGGCCTGGGGATAGAAGCTTCTTCTGAGTCTTTCTGTGCTCGCCTTGAGACTCCGGTATCGCTTGCCTGACCGCAGCAGTTCAAAGAGGCAGTTGTTCGGGTGACTGGAGTCTTTAATGATTCTCTCATTAACATATAGTGAAAAGAGCAATGGAGCAAGGGTGCTGCCTTGTGGCACCCCACATGTTATTTCATTATATGAAGATGCGACACCATTTATGTTCACAACCTGGGTTCTCCCAGTCAAGTACGACCTGAACCACTCACCGACCCATCGTCCGTCCCACAGGCTCTGAGCTTCTCACGCAGGATCTGATGGTCAACCGTATCAAACGCTTTCCGCAGGTCAATCAGAACCGTGCCAGTTCGTTTGCCACAGTCCATCTTCCAGGTTCCAATATGGTCAGTGAGATCAATCAGGCAAGCATCCGTAGAATAGAATACCCAGGGGGGCGAAAGCCAGACTGGAATTGATAAAGGAGATCTGTCTGTTTAAGAACATCTGATATTTGATTAAATATGACCTTCTCATGGAGCTGATGCTGAGAATAGAAACTGGACGACCTGCTGTGGGCTGCAGCAGCAGGTGCTTGGATCTGGTCCTCTGCAGAAGCGCCTCAGCACTCTTCTCCACATGATTTGCCCAGAGACTGATGTGTGGATCTGAAAGATATAGTATGTTGGCAACTTAGCAGAACATTCTGCACAATTCTCAAACCGCTTAGCCACAGGGCAGGATAGACAGCGCAGAGACAATAGTTCTTCTTCTAACGTCTGCTGAAAGGATTCGTTCACATTCCTCTATAAAAATAAATATTGATTCAAAATATGTATGAAATATAATGACGCAGCATTCCATACCTGATGGACCTTCACGGTGCCTTTAACTGTCCGCAGATCATCAATCAGGGATCTCTCTCGACCTCTGATATCTCCTCCTCTGTGATATTGAAGAGGGTCACAGATGACTTGACCTTTGACAGCTCCTCGTACAATTTGGCCCCGTTCTGTACGTCCATCTTTGCCACTAGGGCATCCACCCTCCTCTCTACTGCAGCAGCACCCACACCCTCCTCTCTACTGCAGCAGCACCCACACCCTCCTCTCTACTGGTGCAGCACCCACACCCTCCTCTCTACTGCAGCAGCACCCACACCCTCCTCTGTACTGCTGCAGCACCCACACCCTCCTCTGTACTGCAGCAGCACCCACACCCTCCTCTCTACTGCTGCAGCACCCACACCCTCCTCTGTACTGCAGCACCCACACCCTCCTCTCTACTGCTGCAGCACCCACACCCTCCTCTCTACTGCTGCAGCACCCACACCCTCCTCTCTACTGCTGCAGCACCCACACCCTCCTCTGTACTGCTGCAGCACCCACACCCTCCTCTCTACTGCTGCAGCACCCACACCCTCCTCTCTACTGCTGCAGCACCCACACCCTCCTCTGTACTGCTGCAGCACCCACACCCTCCTCTCTACTGCTGCAGCACCCACACCCTCCTCTCTACTGCTGCAGCACCCACACCCTCCTCTCTACTGCTGCAGCACCCACACCCTCCTCTCTACTGCTGCAGCACCCACACCCTCCTCTCTACTGCTGCAGCACCCACACCCTCCTCTGTACTGCTGCAGCACCCACACCCTCCTCTCTACTGCTGCAGCACCCACACCCTCCTCTCTACTGCTGCAGCACCCACACCCTCCTCTGTACTGCTGCAGCACCCACACCCTCCTCTGTACTGCTGCAGCACCCACACCCTCCTCTCTACTGCTGCAGCACCCACACCCTCCTCTCTACTGCTGCAGCACCCACACCCTCCTCTCTACTGCTGCAGCACCCACACCCTCCTCTCTACTGCTGCAGCACCCACACCCTCCTCTGTACTGCTGCAGCACCCACACCCTCCTCTCTACTGCTGCAGCACCCACACCATCCTCTCTACTGCAGCAGCACCCACACCCTCCTCTCTACTGCTGCAGCACCCACACCCTCCTCTCTACTGCTGCAGCACCCACACCCTCCTCTCTACTGCTGCAGCACCCACACCCTCCTCTCTACTGCTGCAGCACCCACACCCTCCTCTGTACTGCAGCACCCACACCCTCCTCTCTACTGCTGCAGCACCCACACCCTCCTCTCTACTGCTGCAGCACCCACACCCTCCTCTGTACTGCTGCAGCACCCACACCCTCCTCTCTACTGCTGCAGCACCCACACCCTCCTCTGTACTGCAGCACCCACACCCTCCTCTCTACTGCAGCACCCACACCCTCCTCTGTACTGCAGCAGCACCCACACCCTCCTCTCTACTGCTGCAGCACCCACACCCTCCTCTCTGCTGCTGCAGCACCCACACCCTCCTCTCTACTGCTGCAGCACCCACACCCTCCTCTGTACTGCTGCAGCACCCACACCCTCCTCTCTACTGCTGCAGCACCCACACCCTCCTCTCTACTGCTGCAGCACCCACACCCTCCTCTGTACTGCTGCAGCACCCACACCCTCCTCTCTACTGCTGCAGCACCCACACCCTCCTCTCTACTGCAGCAGCACCCACACCCTCCTCTCTACTGCTGCAGCACCCACACCCTCCTCTGTACTGCAGCAGCACCCACACCCTCCTCTGTACTGCTGCAGCACCCACACCCTCCTCTCTACTGCTGCAGCACCCACACCCTCCTCTCTACTGCTGCAGCACCCACACCCTCCTCTCTACTGCAGCAGCACCCACACCCTCCTCTCTACTGCAGCACCCACACCCTCCTCTCTACTACTGCAGCACCCACACCCTCCTCTCTACTACTGCAGCACCCACACCCTCCTCTCTACTACTGCAGCACCCACACCCTCCTCTGTACTGCTGCAGCACCCACACCCTCCTCTCTACTGCTGCAGCACCCACACCATCCTCTCTACTGCAGCAGCACCCACACCCTCCTCTCTACTGCTGCAGCACCCACACCCTCCTCTCTACTGCTGCAGCACCCACACCCTCCTCTCTACTGCTGCAGCACCCACACCCTCCTCTCTACTGCTGCAGCACCCACACCCTCCTCTGTACTGCTGCAGCACCCACACCCTCCTCTCTACTGCTGCAGCACCCACACCCTCCTCTGTACTGCTGCAGCACCCACACCCTCCTCTCTACTGCAGCACCCACACCCTCCTCTCTACTGCTGCAGCACCCACACCCTCCTCTCTACTGCTGCAGCACCCACACCCTCCTCTGTACTGCAGCACCCACACCCTCCTCTCTACTGCAGCACCCACACCCTCCTCTCTACTGCTGCAGCACCCACACCCTCCTCTGTACTGCTGCAGCACCCACACCCTCCTCTGTACTGCTGCAGCACCCACACCCTCCTCTCTACTGCAGCACCCACACCCTCCTCTCTACTGCAGCAGCACCCACACCCTCCTCTCTACTGCTGCAGCACCCACACCCTCCTCTCTACTGCTGCAGCACCCACACCCTCCTCTCTGCTGCTGCAGCACCCACACCCTCCTCTCTACTGCTGCAGCACCCACACCCTCCTCTGTACTGCTGCAGCACCCACACCCTCCTCTCTACTGCTGCAGCACCCACACCCTCCTCTCTACTGCAGCAGCACCCACACCCTCCTCTCTACTGCTGCAGCACCCACACCCTCCTCTGTACTGCTGCAGCACCCACACCCTCCTCTGTACTGCAGCACCCACACCCTCCTCTCTACTGCTGCAGCACCCACACCCTCCTCTCTACTGCAGCAGCACCCACACCCTCCTCTCTACTGCTGCAGCACCCACACCCTCCTCTCTACTGCTGCAGCACCCACACCCTCCTCTCTACTGCTGCAGCACCCACACCCTCCTCTCTACTGCTGCAGCACCCACACCCTCCTCTCTACTGCTGCAGCACCCACACCCTCCTCTCTACTGCTGCAGCACCCACACCCTCCTCTCTACTGCTGCAGCACCCACACCCTCCTCTCTACTGCAGCACCCACACCCTCCTCTCTACTGCTGCAGCACCCACACCCTCCTCTCTACTGCTGCAGCACCCACACCCTCCTCTGTACTGCTGCAGCACCCACACCCTCCTCTCTACTGCTGCAGCACCCACACCCTCCTCTCTACTGCTGCAGCACCCACACCCTCCTCTGTACTGCAGCACCCACACCCTCCTCTGTACTGCTGCAGCACCCACACCCTCCTCTCTACTGCAGCAGCACCCACACCCTCCTCTCTACTGCTGCAGCACCCACACCCTCCTCTCTACTGCAGCACCCACACCCTCCTCTGTACTGCTGCAGCACCCACACCCTCCTCTCTACTGCTGCAGCACCCACACCCTCCTCTCTACTGCTGCAGCACCCACACCCTCCTCTGTACTGCTGCAGCACCCACACCCTCCTCTCTACTGCTGCAGCACCCACACCCTCCTCTCTACTGCTGCAGCACCCACACCCTCCTCTCTACTGCTGCAGCACCCACACCCTCCTCTGTACTGCTGCAGCACCCACACCCTCCTCTCTGCTGCTGCAGCACCCACACCCTCCTCTGTACTGCTGCAGCACCCACACCCTCCTCTGTACTGCTGCACCCACACCCTCCTCTGTACTGCTGCAGCACCCACACCCTCCTCTCTACTGCAGCACCCACACCCTCCTCTGTACTGCTGCAGCACCCACACCCTCCTCTCTACTGCTGCAGCACCCACACCCTCCTCTCTACTGCTGCAGCACCCACACCCTCCTCTCTACTGCTGCAGCACCCACACCCTCCTCTCTACTGCAGCAGCACCCACACCCTCCTCTGTACTGCAGCACCCACACCCTCCTCTCTACTGCTGCAGCACCCACACCCTCCTCTCTACTGCTGCAGCACCCACACCCTCCTCTGTACTGCTGCAGCACCCACACCCTCCTCTCTACTGCTGCAGCACCCACACCCTCCTCTGTACTGCTGCAGCACCCACACCCTCCTCTCTACTGCTGCAGCACCCACACCCTCCTCTCTACTGCTGCAGCACCCACACCCTCCTCTCTACTGCTGCAGCACCCACACCCTCCTCTGTACTGCTGCAGCACCCACACCCTCCTCTCTACTGCTGCAGCACCCACACCCTCCTCTCTACTGCTGCAGCACCCACACCCTCCTCTGTACTGCTGCAGCACCCACACCCTCCTCTCTACTGCTGCAGCACCCACACCCTCCTCTCTACTGCTGCAGCACCCACACCCTCCTCTCTACTGCTGCAGCACCCACACCCTCCTCTGTACTGCTGCAGCACCCACACCCTCCTCTCTACTGCTGCAGCACCCACACCCTCCTCTCTACTGCTGCAGCACCCACACCCTCCTCTCTACTGCTGCAGCACCCACACCCTCCTCTGTACTGCTGCAGCACCCACACCCTCCTCTCTACTGCTGCAGCACCCACACCCTCCTCTGTACTGCAGCAGCACCCACACCCTCCTCTCTACTGCTGCAGCACCCACACCCTCCTCTGTACTGCTGCAGCACCCACACCCTCCTCTGTACTGCAGCACCCACACCCTCCTCTCTACTGCTGCAGCACCCACACCCTCCTCTGTACTGCTGCAGCACCCACACCCTCCTCTCTACTGCTGCAGCACCCACACCCTCCTCTCTACTGCAGCACCCACACCCTCCTCTCTACTGCAGCACCCACACCCTCCTCTGTACTGCTGCAGCACCCACACCCTCCTCTCTACTGCTGCAGCACCCACACCCTCCTCTCTACTGCTGCAGCACCCACACCCTCCTCTCTACTGCTGCAGCACCCACACCCTCCTCTGTACTGCAGCAGCACCCACACCCTCCTCTCTACTGCTGCAGCACCCACACCCTCCTCTCTACTGCTGCAGCACCCACACCCTCCTCTGTACTGCTGCAGCACCCACACCCTCCTCTCTACTGCTGCAGCACCCACACCCTCCTCTCTACTGCTGCAGCACCCACACCCTCCTCTCTACTGCTGCAGCACCCACACCCTCCTCTCTACTGCTGCAGCACCCACACCCTCCTCTCTACTGCTGCAGCACCCACACCCTCCTCTGTACTGCTGCAGCACCCACACCCTCCTCTGTACTGCAGCAGCACCCACACCCTCCTCTCTACTGCTGCAGCACCCACACCCTCCTCTCTACTGCAGCAGCACCCACACCCTCCTCTCTACTGCTGCAGCACCCACACCCTCCTCTCTACTGCTGCAGCACCCACACCCTCCTCTCTACTGCAGCAGCACCCACACCCTCCTCTGTACTGCAGCACCCACACCCTCCTCTCTACTGCAGCAGCACCCACACCCTCCTCTGGTCCCGTGCCGTGGCCTGCTTCATCTCGAAGGGCTCCGTCGACAGGAAGAAGAAGTTCTTCTTGGACCGATACTGTGGTCGGTCCACCACTGTCCCTGTGAAGTCCTCTAGCCCCTGCAGGCCACAGCAGATTGTGCTCCCCTGGTGTAGGCCACACCAGATTGTGCTCCCCTGGTGTAGGCCACAACAGATTGTGCTCCCCTGGTGCAGGCCACAACAGATTGTGCTCCCCTGGTGTAGGCCACAACAGATTGTGCTCCCCTGGTGTAGGCCACACCTGATTGTGCTCCCCTGGTGTAGGCCACAACAGATTGTGCTCCCCTGGTGCAGGCCACAACATATTGTGCTCCCCTGGTGTAGGCCACAACAGATTGTGCTCCCCTGGTGTAGGCCACACCAGATTGTGCTCCCCTGGTGTAGGCCACAACAGATTGTGCTCCCCTGGTGCAGGCCACAACATATTGTGCTCCCCTGGTGTAGGCCACAACAGATTGTGCTCCCCTGGTGTAGGCCACAACAGATTGTGCTCCCCTGGTGTAGGCCACAACAGATTGTGCTCCCCTGGTGTAGGCCACAGCAGATTGTGCTCCCCTGGTGTAGGCCACAACAGATTGTGCTCCCCTGGTGTAGGCCACAGCAGATTGTGCTCCCCTGGTGTAGGCCACAACAGATTGTGCTCCCCTGGTGTAGGCCACAGCAGATTGTGCTCCCCTGGTGTAGGCCACAACAGATTGTGCTCCCCTGGTGTAGGCCACAACAGATTGTGCTCCCCTGGTGTAGGCCACAACAGATTGTGCTCCCCTGGTGCAGGCCACAACAGATTGTGCTCCCCTGGTGTAGGCCACAACAGATTGTGCTCCCCTGGTGTAGGCCACAACAGATTGTGCTCCCCTGGTGTAGGCCACAACAGATTGTGCTCCCCTGGTGTAGGCCACAGCAGATTGTGCTCCCCTGGTGTAGGCCACAACAGATTGTGCTCCCCTGGTGTAGGCCACAACAGATTGTGCTCCCCTGGTACAGGCCACAACAGATTGTGCTCCCCTGGTGTAGGCCAGGGGCGGAGCTAGGGGGTGGCTACCTGGGCTCAAGCCCCGGATGTATTCTGAAAAGCCCCGAATCTATTTTAATTTTTTTTTTTTTTTTTTTTTTACAATTCATCATTGTTACATGAAAATATGTTTGCACCAGATTTAGCAGAAGCTAATTTCCATCTGTGGTCTATCCAGCTGCTAACTGTATTTGAGTGAGTTAAGTCTTGGTGTTATGGTAGACTCAGACCTAAGCTTTAAATCACAATCAACAAGTTGACAAAAACTTAATTCTTCCACCATAGAAACATAGCTAAAGTACGGCCATTTATAAATCAAAAGGACGCTGAAAACCAGATCCATGCCTTTATCTCAAGCCAACTCGACTACTGTAATGCACTCCTTACCGGCCTCCCGAAAAAATACGATGATAACTATTTTATTGCAATGCACTATTGCATTATTTTATTCTATTTGACTAACTATTTTATTGCACTGCACTATTTTACTTTGTATCAGTGAATCATAGACGCCTGGCCATAAGAGCATTCGGAGCATCTCTGCTCTCCCACTATTGAACTTGGGGGAGCAAAGGTATGATCTTTCTCCACCACTTTTTGATTATATGAAAAATATGATATATCCCCCCCCAATATATAAATCTAACCATAACTACGTTATGGTTAACTGAGTTTTATAGTGAAAAGAGCAGCTTTATTGGTCAAGATTGAAGGCTCTATATTGCAGGAAATTGCACGTACAGGTTCATTAAATAAAAAAAAAATATGTCGTGGAGGGGGTTGTGCCGGACCCCCTCCAAACCACCCCTTGCCTGCCTAAGCCCCGGATCTCCTACAATCCTAAATCCGCCCCTGGTGTAGGCCACAACAGATTGTGCTCCCCTGGTGTAGGCCACAACAGATTGTGCTCCCCTGGTGCAGGCCACACCTGATTGTGCTCCCCTGGTGTAGGCCACAGCAGATTGTGCTCCCCTGGTGTAGGCCACAACAGATTGTGCTCCCCTGGTGTAGGCCACACCTGATTGTGCTCCCCTGGTGTAGGCCACAACAGATTGTGCTCCCCTGGTGTAGGCCACAACAGATTGTGCTCCCCTGGTGTAGGCCACAACAGATTGTGCTCCCCTGGTGTAGGCCACACCTGATTGTGCTCCCCTGGTGCAGGCCACAACAGATTGTGCTCCCCTGGTGTAGGCCACAACAGATTGTGCTCCCCTGGTGTAGGCCACAACAGATTGTGCTCCCCTGGTGTAGGCCACAACTGTTGATGAGAATCCCCGAAGTGCACTGCCTGTATTTCACTTGCATATTTGAGGTAATTTTCCGCAAAATCAACAGAATTTTGATGAATTTGGTCTCATCTAGGGTTGAAAAATGACATGTTTAGTTTACAATAGACATAATATTTACAATATAATATAGAAACTCACCTTGAATTTGTCTCTACCGCAACACAAGGTCTTTACCACGACACTTAATGCTGTTGCGGTAAAGACATGTTGCGGTAATACATATTTTGCTAATATTGCAGATAAATGGCAGCTACTGTAGCAAGGTCTGCTACGTTTGCTTTGACACTTAGCATCTATTATACATGAATTCAATAGTAATATAAATTTATTTTTTAAATGTAGTTCAAAATACACAATGTGTGGAACAGGCGCATTTAGATGAGAAAAATACATAAATGATCAGTAAACAAAACAAATCATTTTTATTTGGTGTAAAGTTATATTTATATGAAACAATTAACCTCTTAAGCCCGACGGGTCCGGTACCGGACCTACGCCATAAATCCATCTCTCCAGACTGTATTAATTAATGTTGCGTTATTCTTTTTCAAATGTAGCCAAGAGTAAAGACCCTAATTGTATAATATATTATATTATAGGCTATAGCATGGAGAAATTGGAAGCAGCAAGTATAAGGTGTTTGTGTATGTATGTGCATGTTTGCTTTTACTGTATGAGGCTGTGTATGTGTGTTTATGTGTGTTTATGTGTGCAAGCATGTGTGTGTGTGTGTGTGTGTGTGTGTGTGTGTGTGTGTGTGTGTGTGTGTGTGTGTGTGTGTGTGTGTGTGTGTGTGTGTGTGTGTGTGTCTGCCAGATGGGGAGTTGGAGACAGACTTGGCAGCTGTGTGCTGATGTGACAGGTGTGTCTACCTGTCAGTGCTGGTAGTGAGAGAGTGAAATAAACGGTGCTCTAAGAATGTAAATACCTGTCATTAAGCAAAAAGACAGAGAGCAAGAGAACGAAGAGGGAGGGTAGAGGGAACAGAAGAGAGAACAAAAAGAGAGAGCCAAGGGAATGGAAGAGAGAATGAAGAGAGAGAGAGAGAGTAGAGGGAAACAAAAGAGAGAATGAAGAGAGCAGAGGCAACGGAAGAGAGAATGAAGAGAGATAGTAGAGGGAATCGAAGAGAGAGAGAGAGAGAGCAGAGGGAACCGAAGAGACAATGAAGAGAGATAGTAGAGGGAATCGAAGAGAGGCAGAGCAGAGGGAACAGAAGAGAGAATGAAGAGAGAGAACAGAGTGAACAGAAGAGAGAAACTGAAGAGAGCAAATGGTGGAGCAAAAAAGATTTCAATGTCCCGTTAAGTGACATTGGACCTGGTGGTGTTGTTATCCAGCAGGGGGCACTCTGTCCTCTGGACCTGGTGGTGTTGTTGTGCAGCAGTGAGCACTCTGTCCTCTGGACCTGGTGGTGTTGTTGTCCAGCAGGGATACACTCTGTCCTCTGGACCTGGTGGTGTTGTTGTCCAGCAGGGAGACACCCTGTCCTCTGGACCTGGTGGTGTTGTTGTCCAGCAGTGAGCACTCTGTCCTCTGGACCTGGTGGTGTTGTTGTCCAGCAGGGAGCACTCTGTCCTCTGGACCTGGTGGTGTTGTTGTCCAGCAGGGAGCACTCTGTCCTCTGGACCTGGTGGTGTTGTTGTCCAGCAGGGAGACACTCTGTCCTCTGTACCTGGTGGTGTTGTTGTCCAGCAGGGAGACACTCTGTCCTCTGGACCTGGTGGTGTTGTTGTCCAGCAGGGAGACACTCTGTCCTCTGGACCTGGTGGTGTTGTTGTCCAGCAGGGAGCACTCTGTCCTCTGGACCTGGTGGTGTTGTTGTCCAGCAGGGAGACACTCTGTCCTCTGGACCTGGTGGTGTTGTTGTCCAGCAGTGAGCACTCTGTCCTCTGGACCTGGTGGTGTTGTTGTCCAGCAGGGAGACACTCTGTCCTCTGGACCTGGTGGTGTTGTTGTCCAGCAGGGAGACACTCTGTCCTCTGGACCTGGTGGTGTTGTTGTCCAGCAGGGAGACACTCTGTCCTCTGGACCTGGTGGTGTTGTTGTCCAGCAGGGAGCACTCTGTCCTCTGGACCTGGTGGTGTTGTTGTCCAGCAGGGAGCACTCTGTCCTCTGGACCTGGTGGTGGTGTTGTCCAGCAGGGAGACACTCTGTCCTCTGGACCTGGTGGTGTTGTTGTACAGCAGGGAGACACTCTGTCCTCTGGACCTGGTGGTGTTGTTGTCCAGCAGGGAGACACTCTGTCCTCTGGACCTGGTGGTGTTGTTGTCCAGCAGGGAGACACTCTGTCCTCTGGACCTGGTGGTGTTGTTGTCCAGCAGGGAGACACTCTGTTCTCTGGACCTGGTGGTGTTGTTGTCCAGCAGGGAGCACTCTGTCCTCTGGACCTGGTGGTGTTGTTGTTCAGCAGGGAGACACTCTGTCCTCTGGACCTGGTGGTGTTGTTGTCCAGCAGGGAGACACTCTGTCCTCTGGACCTGGTGGTGTTGTTGTCCAGCAGGGAGACACTCTGTCCTCTGGACCTGGTGGTGTTGTTGTCCAGCAGGGAGCTCTATGTCCTCTGGACCTGGTGGTGTTGTTGTCCAGCAGGGAGCACTCTGTCCTCTGGACCTGGTGGTGTTGTTGTCCAGCAGGGAGCACTCTGTCCTCTGGACCTGGTGGTGTTGTTGTCCAGCTCTCTGTCCTCTGGACCTGGTGGTGTTGTTGTCCAGCAGGGGGCACTCTGTCCTCTGGACCTGGTGGTGTTGTTGTCCAGCAGGGAGACACTCTGTCCTCTGGACCTGGTGGTGTTGTTGTCCAGCAGGGGGCACTCTGTCCTCTGGACCTGGTGGTGTTGTTGTCCAGCAGGGAGCACTCTGTCCTCTGGACCTGGTGGTGTTGTTGTCCAGCAGGGAGACACTTTGTCCTCTGGACCTGGTGGTGTTGTTGTCCAGCAGGGAGACACTCTGTCCTCTGGACCTGGTGGTGTTGTTGTCCAGCAGGGAGACACTCTGTCCTCTGGACCTGGTGGTGTTGTTGTCCAGCAGGGAGACACTCTGTCCTCTGGACCTGGTGGTGTTGTTGTCCAGCAGGGAGCACTCTGTCCTCTGGACCTGGTGGTGTTGTTGTCCAGCAGGGAGACACTTTGTCCTCTGGACCTGGTGGTGTTGTTGTCCAGCAGGGAGACACTCTGTCCTCTGGACCTGGTGGTGTTGTTGTCCAGCAGGGAGACACTCTGTCCTCTGGACCTGGTGGTGTTGTTGTCCAGCAGGGAGCGCTCTGTCCTCTGGACCTGGTGGTGTTGTTGTCCAGCAGGGAGACACTCTGTCCTCTGGACCTGGTGGTGTTGTTGTCCAGCTCTCTGTCCTCTGGACCTGGTGGTGTTGTTGTCCAGCAGGGGGCACTCTGTCATCTGGACCTGGTGGTGTTGTTGTCCAGCAGGGAGACACTCTGTCCTCTGGACCTGGTGGTGTTGTTGTCCAGCAGGGGGCACTCTGTCCTCTGGACCTGGTGGTGTTGTTGTCCAGCAGGGAGACACTCTGTCCTCTGGACCTGGTGGTGTTGTTGTCCAGCAGGGAGACACTCTGTCCTCTGGACCTGGTGGTGTTGTTGTCCAGCAGGGAGCACTCTGTCCTCTGGACCTGGTGGTGTTGTTGTCCAGCAGGGAGACACTCTGTCCTCTGGACCTGGTGGTGTTGTTGTCCAGCAGGGAGACACTCTGTCCTCTGGACCTGGTGGTGTTGTTGTCCAGCAGGGAGACACTCTGTCCTCTGGACCTGGTGGTGTTGTTGTTCAGCAGGGAGACACTCTGTCCTCTGGACCTGGTGGTGTTGTTGTCCAGCAGGGAGCACTCTGTCCTCTGGACCTGGTGGTGTTGTTGTCCAGCAGGGAGACACTCTGTCCTCTGGACCTGGTGGTGTTGTTGTCCAGCAGGGAGCACTCTGTCCTCTGGACCTGGTGGTGTTGTTGTCCAGCAGGGAGACACTCTGTCCTCTGGACCTGGTGGTGTTGTTGTCCAGCAGGGAGACACTCTGGACCTGGTGGTGTTGTTGTCCAGCAGGGAGACACTCTGTCCTCTGGACCTGGTGGTGTTGTTGTCCAGCAAGGAGACACTCTGTCCTCTGGACCTGGTGGTGTTGTTGTCCAGCAGGGAGACACTCTGTCCTCTGGACCTGGTGGTGTTGTTGTCCAGCAGGGAGACACTCTGTCCTCTGGACCTGGTGGTGTTGTTGTCCAGCAGGGAGACACTCTGTCCTCTGGACCTGGTGGTGTTGTTGTCCAGCTCTCTGTCCTCTGGACCTGGTGGTGTTGTTGTCCAGCAAGGAGACACTCTGTCCTCTGGACCTGGTGGTGTTGTTGTCCAGCAGGGAGACACTCTGTCCTCTGGACCTGGTGGTGTTGTTGTCCAGCAGGGAGCACTCTGTCCTCTGGACCTGGTGGTGTTGTTGTCCAGCTCTCTGTCCTCTGGACCTGGTGGTGTTGTTGTCCAGCTCTCTGTCCTCTGGACCTGGTGGTGTTGTTGTCCAGCAAGGAGACACTCTGTCCTCTGGACCTGGTGGTGTTGTTGTCCAGCAGGGAGACACTCTGTCCTCTGGACCTGGTGGTGTTGTTGTCCAGCTCTCTGTCCTCTGGACCTGGTGGTGTTGTTGTCCAGCAAGGAGACACTCTGTCCTCTGGACCTGGTGGTGTTGTTGTCCAGCAGGGAGACACTCTGTCCTCTGGACCTGGTGGTGTTGTTGTCCAGCAGGGAGACACTCTGTCCTCTGGACCTGGTGGTGTTGTTGTCCAGCAGGCACACAAACAATTTAATTTCCCCCAAACAGCCCCCCAAACAGCACAAAGCTGCTGGGGGGAAACGAACACAATTAACAAAGTAGAAAAAAAACAATAAATTCACTTACCATGGATAACTAGATACTTAATATCTGTGTAACTCTCCACTCTCAAAAACACTGCTTCTCTCTCACTGCACACACTCAACTCAGCTGCTCTCAATCACCAATCAGCAGAACTGATGACCAGACGACAGTACATACAATTTATACAAAAGTATAAACATCACTGCCTGGTATGGAAACAGCACGGCACAAGAGCACTGGTAAAAATTATTATTATTATTTTTTTTAAACATTCATCTTGGGTTAAAAAATAGCGGCGTTAAAATAATTGTGGGTTAATGCGTTAATAAAGCTTTAACTTTGACAGCCTTAGTTATTACACATTCTTACACATACATGTATGTTGAACATCTGAGGTATTGATGAAGCCAAAAGCACTTACTCCTCAGACATTCTTTGACAATTTTACAGCCCAAAATACAAAAAAGATCCAGGCAGAATAGGTAACAAAGGGTTGAAGAAATATTGTCTGAACTGTCAGATGCAAACTGGCTGTGTGACATAACCGAGCATCTCGCTCAATTGAATAAGAAGCTGTAGGGACGCAAACAAGTCCCACCCAAAACTTGACCAATATAGTTGTGAACTGAGACAACCCTTATTTTGTTATTTTTGAGTACAGTTACAGTTGTGTGTTCATGCAGACACATAATAGCAATTTCATTACGAATTGAAAATGGGGGACCCTGATGTAAACAAGTCGAAAGTCTTTCTCTGGTCTGCATCCCCTTAACAATTGTGTGTATTGAGCTGTACTGTACTGTACCCATTCTGCAATCTGTTAATTAAAGTTGGATGTATGGCCTCTGCAAGGTTGTGTGCAGCCATTTGTTTTTGTAACATCTGCTACATCTGTCCCACGTGTTCTTTGCAGCTCACAGTTGTTAGTTCTGCCCCTCTTGACTGTGACAAAATGGTTTTGAACAAACTTAATGTCATAGCTTGTATTTGATGATATTCTTCTTTGTTATTTACTTGAATGGTTTGATCATTGATTGGTGGAGTAATATGGGGTTCTGATAAACTAAAATTATTTGTTAAAATAACATAAGCTAACATATATTTTTACATTTATGCAAATGAATATGCAATATGTATAACTTGAATAAGTAATAAATACAGAAACACCATGTTTAACAATATGTAAATGTGTAGCTACATTTATTTTACATTACATTAACATTTATACAGTCTTTGGCCCTTTGAGGGCAACCATAATGCTGATGTGGCCCTCTGTGAAAATGAGTTTGACACCCCTGGTACACGCTCACACACTAGCAGCCACTTTAACATGAGCACACACACACTCATGCTGCACACGCCCACACTTATGGTCACTTTACAGAAGGAAAGGTCACTTTAAGAATAGTATAGTATAGCTTGAGATTGTAAAATATAGCATTGTATAGCAGTGTACATAAAGACCCAGTGCCTCATCCGTAGCTAACAGTGTATTGCACTACCACAGGACCTAGCATGTCCTACCATGCTCTGTAAATAACTCATGTACATATACCGATATGCCCTACTTGTTACTTGTTATTGCACAATGTCGTTCTATTGGATTCTTATTATATATTACTATTGTAATTATGCACATAGTTGCGGGCAAGACCCCCCGCATTTCATTGTATACTTGTATGCCGTGACAAATAAAACTCTTGTATCTTGTATACATCCAACAGAGTGCAGAGACGTTAACGTTACTACTCGAAAGTGACAGCAGCCAGCAGTTGTCGATTATGAGATGCTCCAGGTGAGCCATGTGTGAATCCAGGTGAATATAATTTAAGAGGGAGAGGGAATCTCAAACAACCAATGGTACACACCACGCTGAAAAGCATGTGCATATCGGTGTGTGGAGTGAAGTTGTGGAATAATTTACCCGATTACATCAAACTGAGTAAACATGTGGCACAATTTAAAAAGCAGTTAAAAAAATACATATTAGAAAATGAGTAGTGAGGATAAACAAAATTATGTTATATTGTGTATGTAGTGATGTACTATATTCACTGCTGTCAAGTGAATCATGTTTTTTATTGTAAACTTTTAATATAAGTAAAAATTATATTCTATATTGTAATATACTAAATTATGTAAATTCTAGTAATATTGATGGAAGAACAAATACAAATGTAAGGGGGTAGGGATCAATAAGCTAAGCTTCCCTCTACTCCTTTTTTTGGACATGTCTGCCAACCAAACACATTGCTCTTTTGTTTATAATTGTTCTTTTTTTATGTTTTTTTTCTTTAAGGATTCTTTTAATTTGTTGTTATGATTGTTTGGTCTGACGGATCAAGAGACTGTGAGTTGGTTGAAGAAATAAGAAGAATAACATGTCCAAGAAATAAACGTTTCATTCATTCATTCATTCATTCATTCATTCATTCATTCATTCATTCATTCATTCATTCATTCATTCATTCATTCATCTTGGCAGCACACGTTTTCAACTTCAGTTTCCATCGGGATACAGTATCCGCAGCGGCACCAGGCAGTGTTCCCGACGCGGCCATCATCATCATCTTCAGGCAAGTTTTGCGCACCGCTTTCTCCATCGTCGCCCGGCTCGACAGGAGGAGCGCGTCTCACTGCTGTCGTTCTAACTGGCTCGAAGGCGTAGGCCACTGGGTTTCTGACACTCTCTGTGGGTCTGTCCACCTCGTCAGAACTTTCCAGATCCATTCTAGCTACAGCCTCTAGGTCCATGGATACAGGGCTGAGGTGGGAGGCTCCGGGCGAAACCATCTCCGTGACGTCAGGATTTAACGTGAACAAAATGGCGGCGCACTGGTTGATAAATGCTACACGAAGGGACATAACAAACGTATCTTTATAACGTGATTTTTTTCTGTGGTTCATCTAAATACTAATTTGATGCTATGACTATGTTTATATCGCTATGCAACATCTCCCCTTTAAACGACTCCCCACCACTGCCATAGTGTCACATTAGCACGGCAGAGATGGAGCGGTGCCCTGCCCTCATGAAACCAGAGCCTGAGGCGACTGCACATGATATGAATGTCGGGGATATTTCCATAAAAATTTCACATTCTCTCCATAAATGATGCACAATGCTCGGGCTCATACATGATTGCGTGGAGGAAGCTCATTATTCTGCTCTGCATGCATCCTGAGTCCTGTCTATTTCTGAGGTGTAAATGGCACCCTTGAGCAAGGATCCTTCTGGAATGTATTATTAATTTTTTTTTTTTTTTTTTACTGTAACCAGGGTGAACACTCCTTCCACACGGCTCTTCCACGATTAAAGGGGAATGACACCCATTTTAAGAATTCACATATAATCCTCCCCCCGTGCCCCAGGACAGTGGGCACTGTGAATACGTCTCCTAAAATCACAGAGAGAGAACCCCCCATCCGGTGATGTCACAGGGATGTAAAATCTAGGGCTGCTCCGTAGACAATAAATTAGGCTTTAAGATGCCATCAACTGTTTGTGTGAGCTCTTCATTCTGGTTCAGACCTTCTAGCAATGCTAGAATATAAATCTAATTTTGGTGCTCACACAAAATATTGTACATCCCAGTTGCATCACCAGAGTACTCTCTCTGGTTTCTAGATTTGGGAGAGAGTGGTGCATGCTCACAAATACCGATTGAACTGTCCTGGGGCACAGGAAGAACATAGGCTATGTGAAATCTTAAAATGAGTGGCATTCCCCTTTAACCTCTTAAGCCCTAGCCCTATTTTCAGAAAATGTGCCTACCCAAGTAAAGAAGGAAGATTGCTCCACTTCTATAAGGTCCATTTGCACGTTCTTGGTATCTAGGGACATCTATGGACTATTCCCAGTGTCAGAAATATTGTGTCTGTTACTATGCTTAGGGCTCAGTGAGGATCATGTTCTTCGACTTCTCCAGCACATTTAATACCGCCCAGCCGCTGCGGCTAGAGGAGAAGCTCACTGGGATGCAGCTGGACCGGGGAATGGTGGCCTGGATCACAGACGACCTCACCAGCAGACCTCAGTACGTGAGACTTCAGGGCAGCCAATCAGAGGCGCTGGTGAGCAACACCGGCACTCCCAGGGGTACCGTGCTGTCACCCTTCTTGTTTAAGATAAGATAAGATATTCCTTTATTGATCCCCTTGGGTAAATTCAGGCATCATAGCAGCATGGGGGATGGGGGGGGGGGGGGGGGGGGGTGAAAACACCACAAGCAGTGTAAACAAATAAGTCAATATAATTTACTGTCTAACTAACTGAAATATAAAGTATTCACAGTATCACAGTATTCACATAAGGTGCAGTATTCACATAAGGTGCAGTATGCATAAGGTAGTGTTATAATTTACTGTCTAACTAACTGAAATATAAAGTATTCACAGTATCACAGTATTCACATAATGTGCAGTATCCACATAAGGTGCAGTATGCATAAGGTAGTGTTATAATTTACTGTCTAACTAACTGAAATATAAAGTATTCACAGTATCACAGTATTCACATAAGGTGCAGTATTCACATAAGGTGCAGTACGCATAAGGTAGTGTTATAATTTACTGTCTAACTAACTGAAATATAAAGTATTCACAGTATCACAGTATTCACATAATGTGCAGTATCCACATAAGGTGCAGTACGCATAAGGTAGTGTTATTGTCCTCCTTGGGTTCCTATTAGTTCTAGGTCGATGTCTGGCAGCAGTCCCTGCCCACTGTTGTGGAGCCTGATGGCCGCTGGTATGAAGGACTGTCCGAGGCGGTTAGTTGAGTGTCGGGGGGGTTATGAGTATGTGGCTGAACGTGCTTCTCATCTTGACTAGCTCGTTGTAGAGGGGGTGGGAGGGGTTCTCCAGGATGCGTGTAGCTTAATCCCAGCGGAAGAGTGCAAGAGCGCTTCCGCATTTTGCCCTGATTGGCCACGGTAACGCCCTCCAAATGCGCATTTTCTTTCCCCCCGCTCAGACGCCGAAATGGAATGCATGTAGTACATTGCAACACAACGCAGCATTTCCGCGTACATTGCAACGTATTATCCAAACGAGGACCACATAATGTTATTTCCCTGTACATTGTAACGTTAACACAACGCAGCTGTCAACTGTACTTTACATATTATGGAATACATGTATATTATCGCGACGCGATTCACTCGCAACGCCATAATGTTATTTCCCTGTACATTGTAACAATAACACAACGCAGCTGTCAACTTTACTTTGTAACATTGTTTTTTCGGTCATTCATAAAATTGATTGAATGAAATTGATTGAATGAAAATAACAGATTGCAGAATGGGTACAATACAGTACGGCTCAATACACACAATTGTTAAGGGGATGCAGACCAGAGAAAGACTTTCGTCTTGTTTACATCAGGGTCCCCCATTTTCAATTCATCAGGACATATATGACATACAGATAAACTGACAGCCCTAATTACAACCTTTATTTAATGGTTAATATTTTGATAAAAGGTAATTTACTATATTTGTATGGCATTTACACTTAAAGTAGAAAAACAAAAGTAATCTGTAAAATAATAGTGAATTTCCTGTGAAAAAACATTTATTTTTTACAGTACGTTACACACACAAATGCTACATTATGACAAATTTGACAAAGAAAGTATAATTAGATTCAAAGACTATTTTAATAGCTTTCTTTGAATACACGGTTTCTCTCCTGTGACGTACAAATGTTCAACAAAACCGCCAACATTGACTCAGCTAGACCTCTTTGTTATATCTGCAGCGCTAACAGAAATAAAAACAACCCAGGCCTATATTAAAGTGCAGCTTGGCTTAGAGGATAATGTCTTGTATGAACTACCAGTAATATAAATCATATTAACAAACAAAAACGCCTTCATGTCAGATGATTTTCAAAAAGGAAAATGTACTCTGTCGTCTACTCTACGCCATCCTAGGTTGTCAAAGTGGGCAGGGGTGAGGTGGGTTCTAGACCCATGTTACTGACCAGACACTCTATATCAGTGATGTCTGTTTACTGCAGAGTGGCAGCGCTAACAGAAATAAAAACAACCCAGGCCTTTGTTAAAGTGCAGCTTGGCTTAGAGGATAATGTCTTGTATGAACTACTCAATCAATCATGTACCCAGGCGCGGCTGAATAACAGTAGCAGTGATCGCCTGCTGTGTCCATCGCGTGTATATATGTGTGCTAATATGGCGCGTTAGCGTTAATATGTGATTAATATGAACCAAAGCGTGTTAATATGTGATTAATATGATCGCCTGCTGTGTCCATCGCGTGTATATATGTGTGCTAATATGGCGCGTTAGCGTTAATATGTGATTAATATGAACCAAAGCGTGTTAATATGTGATAATATGAACCAAAGCGTCGAACCAAGCAGGGATCTCATGCGCATGCGCGCGCGCGAGCACCTGGGCGAAGGAAAAGGAAATGCGCATTACCGTACTGGCGTATGGCGAAGAATGCGGAAGCGCTCTTGCACTCTTCCGCTGGGATTAAGCTACACGCCTCCAGGATAGCAGCCAGCTTCCTTCTCATCCCTCTCTCTGCTATCACCTCTAGTCTGACCAGCTCGACTCCCACCACAGCATATAGAGGACGCTGGCCACTACAGACTGGTAAAATGACTGCAGGTGTAGACTTACCCTCTACACCTGCGATTTCTGCTACAACACAAGGACGTGCCACATGCAGAAGTTCTCCGATGACTCCTCCATCGTCAGCTACATCATGGATGACGATGAGGCTGCATACAGGGCTCTGGTGGAGAGCTTCGTAGGGTGGTCGGACAGTAACAAGCTCCAACTCAACATCAGCAAGACAAAGGAGCTGGTG
>NC_140165.1:171213453-171228453 GCF_963971535.1 Notolepis coatsorum | reverse complement strand
AGAGTGTATACAAATTACAATAAAGAACACTATAAAAGATTCAAGGTACCAGAGCACTATGCCGCTCGCCCTATCTAAGAAATCAGATTAAAGAATGATAGTTGATAAATTGTTGATGGCTTTGTTCTCTGGCTAGTGAACAAAGAGTTGATTTTCCCTCCAAGAAGTTCCTTTGTCCTTGCCGCCTTGCTTTGTGGATGGGTGGTAGGTGTTGTCCTGTCGGTTGGGTTGTTCCAGAGTCCTCCTTTCCCCCCATCACACCCCATCTTATAGCCAGACCTGCATAATCTTGTGATGTCATCAGAATGACATCACCAAATTCTTTCCTCCAATCCCAGGCCTGCTAAGCTGGCATTTGAAAATAGGGGTTTGGCTTATAGGCCAAACCCCCTTCACATTTACCCAGAGAATATTTTCCCTATATTTTTACTTAAACACATTACTTGACTTGTTAATACTTTGATGAACCTCAAGATATATTGATTACCTAAACACAGATATATTTCTTTATCAAAATATCTAACAAATCTAATCATTCTGTTAGCTTAATAGAATACAAATCAATACCATAGATCAGAATATAAAACCATCAATTAATCAAATTGAACATAAATTGGAAACAGCACAGACACATTAACTAATTGTAGACATTGAATTTCTGCAAACTGTAGTTCAGATCAGTACAAAATGCTCATATCTCTGATCTGGGTGTGTGTATATATATATATATATATATATATATGTATGTGTGTCTATTTGTGTCTGTGTGTGTCTATGTGTCTGTGTGTGTGTGTGTGTGTGTCTATGTGTGTGTGTGTGTGTGTGTGTGTGTCTGTGTGTGTGTGTGTGTGTCTGAATGTGTGTGTGTGTGAGTCTATGTGTGTGTGTGTGAGTCTATGTGTGTGTGTCACAGGAAACTCCAGCGAGATAACATGTTTACGTGACCTTTTGGTCTTTTGTTCCGATCTTACAGAGCCCATTGTCTTAAACTCTTCCCAGGCCATGGCAGATGGCCCTTGGGTTCCTGTCGTAAATAGAATCATTTGACCACTCACTCCATATGTAAATCGACCTGTGTGCCCACAATGGCAATCAGTCTATGTAAACACACACACAATCTATGAATTATTGTTTTGAGGGCCAAGTATTTCTACACATTAGTTAATCATGAGATCTATGTTTGGGAATTTACCACACCCACCCCCAAACCCACCCCACGAATCAACAGGTAGGGTTACATACATAACATGCAACCAGAGAAAAGGTTAAATTACAGACAATAATAACAATTGCTACTTACAATGATACAATTAAATTAAATTAAATAATACAAAATACAAAAATAACAAAGACAAATTAAATAATATAATAAAAAAATAAAATAAAATAAAAGAATAATAATAATAATAATAATAATAATAATAATAATAATAATAATAATAATAATAATAATAATAATAATAATAATAATAAACAAAAGGAAAATAGTCTGAGTCAGATATGGTACATTAATCAATTATAGAGTATCTACATAGTTATCTGGTGGTATTACATAGTACTGTTGGGCCTGGTTAGATGGGAGGATCACTCAAAGAAGGAAGACACTCAGTCAGGAGGGAGAACAGATAGGCTGTTAAAGTAAGAAATGAACGGCTGCCACTTCTTAAAGAATTTTTCGTTAACTCCTCTAAGTGCATACTTAATCTTCTCTAGTTTTAGAAACGAGACCATATCTTTTAGCCAGGCGGAGAAGGGGGGAGGTGTAGACAGTTTCCAGGCTAGGAGTATTCTCCGTCTGGCCAAGAGCGTGGCAAAAGCCAACATGTCAGTATCGTTTGGCTTAATAGGGAGAGGTTCAGCTGGTACGCCGAAAATGGCCAACAGTGGACAGGGCTGTATTGTGGTATCTAGTACTATCGAGAGCACATTGAATATCGAGGACCATAATGGTCTAAGCCCCGGACAGGACCAAAACATGTGAGAGAGATCAGCTTGTGGGCTATTACAGCGGTCACAATTGGGATTGGAGTCTGGGTAGATTTCAGCTAGTCTTGCTTTGCTGTAGTGTACTCTGTGTACCACCTTTAGCTGTATTAGGCTGAGTCTGGCACAAGTGGAGGAGGAATTCACCCTATCCAGTGCTCCCCCCCACCACCCCTCTGTCAGTTCCACCCCCAGCTCTTCCTCCCACCTGGATCTCGTCTTAGCGCTTTTGTCTTTGGTCAAGCACATAGTATTTTGATACATTTCAGATATAAGCCCTTTTTGGTTTGGTGATAGACCCAAGAGTCTCTCCCAATTTGAACGTTGAGGGGGGCTAGGAAATGAGTCAAATTGTGAACGTACAAAATGACGTATCTGAAGATAGCGAAATAAATCGGAGCGTGGAAGACCAAATTGGAGACACAAGGAGCTAAAACTGGAGAAAGTGTCACCATCATATAGATCCTTGAAACTATTTATTCCGAGTCTGTTCCAGCGTGTAAAAGACGAGTCCAGAGTGGAGGGAACTGTTGGGGAAAATGTGTATATGAAGTGAACTAGTTTAATATGGGTCAACTAAGCAGTACTGAAAGACGGTCTGGCTGATGTTCTTAAAACAACTTGGAGATAGGCAGATAGACATTTCAGTACATCACGTTGTGTGCTTTTAATCTTGTACATCATATCGGGTGCTTTAATCTTATACATCATATCTTGTCCTTTTCTCTCTTTCATACACAAACATATACACACACACATATCTGATATGACATGACGTACATTAAAATGACACATAGATTTAACATCGAAGAGAGATGCGATTAAGTGAGATGTGTGTGTGTATATGTATGTGTGTGAAAGAGAGAGTCAAGATTAGTGAGATGTGTGTGTGTGTATATGTGTGTGTATGAAAGAGAGAGTAGTGAGATGTGTGTGTGTATATGTGTGTGTATGAAAAAGAGAAAAGATTAGCGAGATGTGTGTGTGTATATGTTTGTGTATGAAAGAGAGAAAAGGACAAGATATGATGTATAAGATTAAAGCACCCGATATGATGTACAAGATTAAAAGCACACAACGTGATGTACTGAAATGTCTATCTGCCTATCTCCAAGTTGTTTTAAGAACATCAGCCAGACCGTCTTTCAGTACTGCTTAGTTGACCCATATTAAACTAGTTCACTTCATATACACATTTTCCCCAACAGAACAAACAGGTGGTTATTACTAATAGGCCCCAAGACTGATGCTGCACAGAGTTTAAAGTGGCGACGAAACTGTATCCAAATCTTTAGAGTGGACAGAACAACAGGGTTTGAGGAGTGCCGGGAAGGAGAGAGAGGGAAAGAAGAGTAGACCAGAGCTGCCAGGGAGGATGAACGGCACGATTGCGCTTCTAAGCTACACCAGTCAGTTTCTGGGGCTTTCAACCAAAGAATAATTTTATGGATGTTGACAGACCAGTAATAGTGCATGAAATTAGGGAGCGCAAGTCCACCTGACCCCCTAGGTCCTTGTAGGATGGCTTTGCCTTTTCTAGGGATCTTTCCCCCCCAGATAAAGGCAGATATTGCTTGGTCTATTGTGAGAAAAAAGGATTTGGGTAGAAATAGAGGGAGACATACAGGAATTTGGGCAGGATATTCATTTTAACACATTGTACTTTACCGGAGAGTGAGAGGGGCAGGCTGCTCCAACGTTGAAAGTCAGCTTTCATGTTAGTGATTAATGGGGGGAAGTTTGCTTCAGAAATAGAGTTTAAGGTGTGGGTGATCTTTATGCCCAGATATTTAAAGCCCGATTGTGACAGACGAAAGGGAATTGAAGATTGTGTAATTTGTAAGGCTGAGTTGTTAATGGGGAAACATTCACTTTTATGAAAATTTTGCTTATAGCCTGAGAAAGAGCCAAACTGTCTTAACATAGATTTTATGTGAGGGATGGAGGTAATAGGATGCGTCAAATAGAGCAGAAGGTCGTCAGCGTAAAGGGAGACCCTGTGTTCGACTCTGTGACGGGTGATACCCCGGAAGTGGGGCGAGGACTTGAGTGCAATGGATAGAGGTTCAGCGGCGATGGCAAACAATAATGGAGACAAAGGACAACCCTGGCGTGTCCCTCTGGAAAGTGGGAAATAAGGGGAATTTATAGAGTTGGTAGTGACACAGGCCAAGGGGGCGGAGTAGAGTAGCCGGACCCATGAAATAAATGTGTCCCCGAACCCAAATTTCTGCAGAGTCGTGAACAAGTATTCCCACTCCACGCGGTCAAAGGCCTTCTCCGCGTCCAGAGATATAATTACCTCAGGAGGGAGAGAAGGACCTGAAGTGTGTATAATATTCAAGAGTCTGCGAATGTTAGAAAAGGAGTGGCGACCCTTAATGAAGCCAGTCTGGTCCTCAGAAATAATCAGAGGTAAGATGTTCTCCAGACGCCTAGCCATCACCTTGGCAATGACCTTTCCATCGTTGTTAATCAGCGAAATTGGGCGATACGATCCACAATCTGTGGGGTCTTTGTGCGTCCATATTTTAGATTATATTAGGCCTAGAGGATATCTGTAGTGTGGTCCAGGGTTGAGCATCTGGGGAAACAGAAAAACAATCAATACATTTTGGAGCATTGCTACTACAATAGATAACGTAACACCCAACACGAATGTGAAACAACTATTATTAGCATTGGGTTAGGGTAGTTTGATTTCCATTAACGTTAATGTTAGATTGCACTGCTCGCTGGCCTCCCGGCCACTGCCACCAAGCCTCTTCAACTCATTCAGAATGCAGCGGCCCGCCTGATCTCAAACCTACCGAAGTCGGCCCATGTCACCCCACTTCTTAGGGACCTGCACTAGCTCCCCATTGCTGCACGAATCCGCTTCAAGGCCCTCGACCTAGCATACCGTGCGGCAAAGGGAACCGCTCCCGCCTACCTCCGGTCAATGGTCTCCAACTACACACCCTCAAGACCCCTACGCTCTGCATCTTCTGGCCGCCTCAGACCTACTCCTATCCGAGCTCCGGGAGGGTCATCAAAGAGAAGCCGCCTATTCTCAGTCCTTGCCCCACAATGGTGGAATGAACTACCCACCCCAGTTAGAACAGCCGAAACCCGTCCAATCTTTCGCCGTCGACTAAAGATGCACTTCTTCAACCATTATCTGAAATAAAAGAAATAAAACATAAAAGATATCTAACCCTAACTAACCTTACTGTCATGCACTTGTCCTAATAAACTAACCTACACTGTAGCACTCAACACTTTGATGAACATTGTTACTCAGCTGATAGAGTTGTGCCCTTCCTGATGACTTGTCGTACAGAACTTGTAAGTCGCTTTGGATAAAAGCGTCAGCTAAATGACTAAATGTAAATGTAAATGTATATAAACTGCTGATGACTCCTAACATACTATCACATTTTAATAATGCTGTACAGTTAAGTAAAAATGCATTTAAATATTAATTTATATTAATTAAGACCTTACCGAGTGCAGAGCAAAGTCCACTGTTGTCAACACACCGGGGGCAATATTTACTTCCTAGTTCCTGAGCTGGAGGAATGCCATTGGGAGACATCAAGTCACTTGACGTTGTAACAAGTTTTGATTGGTTCTGCAGAAACGCTCCTAGGTTCCGAGGTTACCGCCCCTTTGCAGCAGTGTGTCGCGTTTCGCCAACAAAACATTCGTTTTCATAAAACTCTGACCCAAAAAACGGTTCCCAACTAACAGAAATGTGTTAATATAATAGCATATATGTAGTTCATATTCAAATATCATATCCTCTCTACACCCAGATCAATCATTTCACTAACGAACAGTGATGCCAGTAACTAGTTACTACTCTAATCTGATTACTTTTTTCAGTAAATAGTAATCTAACTTGTTACTTTTTACAAGCCAGTAATCTGATTACAGTTACTTTTCCAAGTGGCTGTGCATTACTATTTAGTTACTATCTCATAATGCTGATGATAAGAGAGCCAGGGGTACAGTCAGCTAGACTGGAGATGGGACGACGGACATGCGCTCGCACACGCACGCACACAGCCACACACATGTTTACGCTTATAGCTGATTTTAGAATAGCTTCAGCATGAAGTTAAATCAACTATCCAGTTCATTTTATAGTGTAATTTGGCTACTTGAGAGAGAGTGAGAGAGTGAGAGTGAGAGAGATTCCTGTTACGCGCGACTTGCGGAGTACGCACTGAGTCCGTTGTCTCAGAATGGATGGAGTGCCTGAGCAGTGAACAGCTGTGACCTTATGGCCTGATGGCTGATGACGTCTCATGATGACCTGTCTGAGCAGCCAATCATGATTTATGACATTATGCACTTTCAATAAAGCTTTATTTAAAAAAAAATAACTGTTGTCATTCTTATGTTGTGGCAGCAGCAGGGGGGACGGCGACGACTTAGTAACCTAGTTACTTTCAAAGATCGAGTAATCAGTAAAGTTCAAGTTCAAGTTTCAAGTTTCAAGTTTCTTTAATAGTTGTCATACAGAAGTACAGAATACTTTTATACAAAATGCTTCTTTCTGTTACGCTCCAGAGACTGTGCTAGACAAAAGATAAGTATGAAATAAAATAGTATAGCATGTAAAAATAGAAGTAAAAATAGAAGTCACGTACATAGACACAGTGTTCAGTATATACATATGTACAATGTTCGATGCAGAATAGAAGTAACTGAGTTACCATACAATATACAATATACTATGCAATATACTAATATACAATACTATATAGTGCAAAGCAGAAATGGGATGAGGTACAATTTACAGTAAGGTGTACTGAGGTATGGGTTGTAGTGCAAATCCTTTACCAATAAATATAAAGTGTGTTTAGGTGTTCTAAAGTGTGGAGAGTGGGTGCTGCAGTCTGTTGTTTGTTTAAAGTGAGTGTGTGCGTGTGGATGTGTGTGTTGTGAGTGCATTTGATGGTTGTTGCATAGTGTTATTGTTCGTTGAGCAACCTGATGGCCTGGGGATAGAAGCTTCTTCTGAGTCTTTCTGTGCTTGCCATGAGACTCCGCAGGAACCAGGAGGTGATATTGCCAGTCAGGATGCTCTCTATTGTACATGAGTAGAAGTTCTTAAGGATCTTCTGACTGACTTGGAACTTCTTAGGCGCCTGAGGAAGTAGAGGCGTTGTCGTGCCTTCTTCACAACACTGTCAATGTGTGTGGTCCATGTCAAGTCCTCGGATATGTGGGCTCCGAGGTACTTAAAACTGTTCACTCTCTCAACCGGTGCCTTGTCGATGCTGAGGGGGCTGTAGTCCCTGACCCCCGACCTCCTAAAGTCCACAATCATCTCCTTTGTTTTGCTGACGTTCAGGGAGAGGCTGTTCTCCTGGCACCATCCCGCCAGGACCTTGACCTCTTCCAGGTAGGCCCTCTCGTCGTTTGCAGAGATCAGGCCCACCACTACTGTGTCGTCAGCAAATTTGATGATTGTGTTGTTGTTCCGCTGAGCCACACAGTCATGTGTGTACAGGGAGTAAAGGAGGGGACTCAGAACACAGCCCTGGGGGGCCCCTATCTTGAGAGTGATGGATGAGGAGGTGCAGTTGCCTGCTCTCACCACCTGGGGTCTGCCCGTCAGGAAGTCCAAGACCCACTGGCAGAGGTCATAGTTCAAGCCCAGGTCCCTGAGCTTGGCTATGAGTTTGGAGGGGACTATGGTATTGAATGCTGAGCTGTAGTCGATGAATAGCATTCTCACATAGTTCCCCTGCCTCTTGTCCAGGTGTGATGCTGCTGTGTGCAGCACATGGGCTATGGCGTCCTCCGTGGACCTGTTGGGGCGGTATGCAAATTGCAGGGGGTCCAGGTTGATGGGGAGGGAGGAGCAGATGTAGCCCTTTACTAGCTTCTCAAAGCACTTCATGGCTATGGAGGTGAGAGCTACAGGGCGGTAGTCGTTGAGGCAAGCAGGCTTGGATTTTTTAGGTACAGGGATGATAGTGGACTTCTTCAGGCAGGTGGGGATGACAGCCTGTTCTAAGGACAGGTTAAATATGTCAGTGAAAACCGGGGCCAGTTGGTCGGCACAGACTTTTAGGACGCGGCCGGGGATGCCGTCCGGTCCTGCTGCCTTCCTGATATTCACTTTTTTAAAGGTCCACCTCACCTCATGCTCTGTTACCCTGAACACTGAGTCTCCATCAGCAGACCCCCCCCCCATTGCCGTGGCTTGTAGGCTGGTGTTGTTATTCCCAGCCTCAAACCTCGCATAGAAGGTATTGAGATAATTTGCTAAGGAGATGTCACTGTTCAGTTTGAGGGAGGTGCCTTTGTAATCTGTCATCGTTTTGAGGCCCTGCCACATTGCTCTGGAGTCAGCCTGTTCAAACTGAAGTTAAATTTTATTCCTGTAGCCCCGGTTTGCTTCTATTACTGTCCTCCTTACGTTGTATCTCGCCACCTTGTGGCCATTCATGTTGCCTGCCACAAGCCCAGCGTTGTATGCTGTGGTGCGCGCTTTCAGAGCTTCACGGACGGATTTATCTACATTTACATTTACATTTAGTCATTTAGCTGACGCTTTTATCCAAAGCGACTTACAAGTTCTGTACGACAAGACAGCAAGAAGGGTACAACTCTATCAGCTGAGTAACAATGTTTATAAAAGTGTTGCGTGTTACAGTGTAAGTTAGTTTATTAGGACAAGTGCATGACAATGGCGGTTAGGTGGCCGAGCGGAGATTGCGTTCGTCACCAGCCCCGGAGCTGAGCTGGATTTGCCTGTTCGAATCCAGCTCACAGCTCCGGGGTTGTCACCAGCTTGGCTGGCCGTCTGCACTGATACAATTGGCTGTATCAGAGGGTGGGAGAAGCTGGCGGGGTGGGTCCGGGTCGTTGTAAACAGCGACTCCTACAGTTCGGTCGGGGCGCCTGCTAAGCGCGGATTGGACGTGAGGGGGATAGTGTGGTCCTCCCACACGCTACGCCCTCTCAATGAGAATCCGCGCTGCCAGGTGAAAAAGAAGCGGTGATTGGCTGGACGTGTGTCGGAGGAAGCACGTGGTAGCCTCCACTCTCCCAGATGATCTGACTGTGGGGGGTAAGTGCGCAGCGACCAGGAAGGGACTGGGAATTGGCATAAGACTAACATTGGGATGGGAGAAAATCGGAGGAAAATGGAGGGGGAAAAAGACCAAAAAAAAAAAAAGGACAAGTGCATGACAGTAAGGTTAGTCACGGTTAGATATATATATATATTTTTTTATCATTTCAGATAATGGTTGAAGAAGTGAGTCTTTAGTCGACGGCAAAAGATAGGACAGGATTCAGCTGTCCTAACTGGGATGGGTAGTTCATTCCACCATTGTGGGGCAAGGACTGAGAATAGGCGGCTTCTCTTTGATGACCCTCCGGGAGCTTGGATAGGAGTAGGTCTGAGGCGGCCAGAAGATGCAGAGCGTAGGGGTCTTGAGGGTGTGTAGTTAGAGACCATTGACCGGAGGTAGGCGGGAGCGGTTCCCTTTGCCGCACGGTATGCTAGGTCGAGGGCCTTGAAGCGGATACGTGCAGCAATGGGGAGCCAGTGCAGGTCCCTAAGAAGTGGGGTGACATGGGCCGACTTCGGTAGGTTTGAGATCAGGCGGGCCGCTGCGTTTTGAATGAGTTGAAGAGGCTTGGTGGCAGTGGCCGGGAGGCCAGCTAGCAGTGCGTTGCAGTAGTCGAGGCGGGAGATGACTGTTGATTGGACGAGGAGTTGGGTGTCTTCTTTTGTCAGGAAGGGGCGTATCCTTCTGATGTTGCTCAGGAGGAATCTGCAGGTTCTGGTTGTCGCTGCGATGTGAGCAGAGAAGTTCAACTGGTCGTCGAGGACAACACCAAGGTTCTTGGCGGTCTGGGACACGGTCACAGCTACATTCTAGACTGTGATGGAGAGGTCGGTCAGGGGGGAGGATTTGGCCGGCAGGTGGAGCAATTCTGTTTTGCTTAGGTTCAGTTTGAGGTGGTTGGTCGTCATCCAGGCGGAGATGTCGGACAGACAGGCCTAGATCCGTTCAGAGACGTGGATATCTGAGGGAGGGAAGGAGAGGAAGAGTTGGCATATCATCGGCATAACAATGATATGAGAAGCCATGAGACGTGATAATGTTACCCAGTGATTTAGTGTAGAGGGAGAAGAGAAGGGGTCCTAGGACCGAGCCCTGGGGGACACCCGTCCGCAGTGGGCGGGTGGCCGACAGAGTCCCTCTCCATGACACTTGGTAGGAGCGGTCGTTGAGGTATGATGTCAGCCATGTCAGCGCAGATCCAGCCACTCCCATTCCTGCAAGGGCCGCGAGGAGGATCTGATGGTTGACTGTGTCGAAGGCTGCAGATAGATCTAGGAGAATCAGGACAGAGGAGAGGCCTTTCGCTTTTGCTAAGTGAAGTGCCTCTGTTACCGCAATGAGGGCCGTTTCTGTGGAGTGGCCAGTCCGGAAGCCAGACTGATTGGGGTCTAGGAGGTCATTCTGTGTGTTGTGTTTTAGAAAGGAAGGAGAGAAGAGAGACAGGACGATAGTTGCCTATGACGGTGGGGTTCAGGGTTGGTTTTTTTATGAGGGGCGTGACTCTGGCTTGTTTTAGGGAGGTGGGGACCACCCCCGAGTTGAGTGAGGAGTTCAAGTCAAGTCAAGAGTTGGTTGCATTTAGGAATGGGAGGATGTCCGGTGCTATGGTCTGGAGGAGTGGGGAGAGTAGCTGGTCCAGCTGGCATGTAGTCGGACGGTTCGGCGTTACCAGTGTCAGGGTCTCGGCTTCTGTAATGGGAGAGAAAGATGACAGAGTGAAGGATGAGGTTCTCGATTCAGTGTTTGGAATGGGTGGGAGTTGGGAGAAGGAGCTGCGGATGTTCTCCACTTTTTCCTCAAAGAAGATCGCAAAGTCTTCGGCAGAAAAAGATGAGGGAGGAGGGGGTGGGGGGGGGAGTGAGGAGGGAGGACATGGTAGCATGCAGTTTGCGAAGATTCTTGGCAGAGGCCTCGATCCTATGGTGAAAGAAAGAAGCTTTGGCATTAGTAATGGTTTTGGAGAATGTTAACAAGAGGTTGTGATATGTGTCGATGTCAGCAGTAAGGCGTGACTTTCTATACTTCCTCTCAGCCGCTCTCAGGACCAGTCTTTGTTTTCTCACTGCATCCGTCAGCCATGGACTGGGTGGGGAACGGCGGGCAGGTTTCTCAACGAGGGGACAGAGCTTGTCGAAGGAGGTTGCAAGGGCTGAGAGGAGGGTGGAGGTTGCCATCTCTGTGGGGAGAGCAGAGAAGGTGTCACTCAAAGGTAGAGCGGATATTATGTCAGAGGAGAGGGTGGAGGGGGATAGGGAGGGCAGGTTGCGTCTGAGTGAGACGGTTTGAGTTGGGGTGAAGACCTTTCGGTTAAGCATGAGAGTTAGTGAGAAGGATATGAAGGAATGGTCAGATACATGTAGGGGGGTTACCGTGGTGTTAATGATGCTGGAGTTACGGGAAAATATGAGATCCAAGGAGTTGCCTGCTTTGTGGGTGGGAGGCATGGCAGTGGGAGTCAGGTCAAATTGTTGTAGGAGGGAGACCACTGGGACCGACTGAGATGAGTCAGGCAGGTTGAAGTCGCCCAATAGAAGGAGAGGGGTACCATCTTCCGGTAAGGAGCTTAGAAGCATGTCCAGCTCATCTGTGAAGTGATCGAGGGGACCTGGAGGGCGATAGAGTGTAACAATGGTGAGATTGAAAGGATTAGAGACAGATACTGTGTGATATTCGAGGGAGGAGAGTGACAGTTTGGGAGTTGTGTTAGGTTTGTAGCCCATGAAGGAGATGTCATGAGGCCAGTGCCTCCACCCCGTCTGGAGGGTCGAGGTGTGTGAGTGAAGTTATAGTTTGTAGATAATGCTGCAGGTGTTGATGAGTTATTGGGGGTTATCCAGGTCTCAGTTAGAGCCAGGAGCTGCAGATTTTGACTATGGGCATAGGCAGTAATGAAGTCAGCTTTCTTGACTGCTGATTGACAATTCCATAAGCCTCCCCGTACTGTGACAGGTGTATTAGTGGCTGTAGGAGGGTAGGAGAGATTAGCCGGGTTTCTAGCAAACTGGCGTGGATGGGTTGAATCTGTTCTGGAGGAGCAGATTGTGGATATAGGTATGAGGCACATTGTGGTGTCAAGAGTGGCAGGGAGAAGGTTGATTTGGGTAAACTCTAATTGTGGTAGTGGGGATTGTTTCTTCCACCAAAGTACGAACAAAGTCCAGCACTGTCTCCGTGTATTCATTAATGTTATCTGTGTTATCACGGAACACGCTCCAGTCTGTGCATTCAAGCGCAGCCTGTAGCGTCTCCTCTGACTCCACAGACCATTTCTGCACCTCTCGCGAGACTACCGGGGCGAGCTTGAGACGTTGTTTATATTTTGGGGAAAGCAAGATGGCCGCATGATCAGACTTGCCGAAGCCACTAGAGAGAATGAGCCTTGTATCCAGACTTGAATTGCGAGTAACAGTGGTCTAAAATGTTACCGCCTCTGGTGTTACAAGTCACATGCTGATAAAAGTCCGGCAATACTTTCCTGAGATTGGCGCTATTGAAATCGCCCACTACTACAATGGCGGCGTCAACATTAACTGCCTGGAGTTTATTTACCTCGTTGTGGAGCTTCGAGAGCGTGTCGCTTGTGTTTGCTTGTGGTGGAATATACACTCCGACCAGGATGATCGACGTTAACTCCCTCGGGAGAAAGAAAGGCCGACACTTGATGGATATATATTCCAGGTTGGGGGAGCAGTGGTTCGAAAGTTCCTTCACAAATTGTTGTTCAACATGAAGGCTATTCCACCTCCCCGCTGCTTGCCGGATTCTGCTGTACGATCCTTGCGGTAGATGAAGAAGTGTTCGGCCGGTTGGATGGCGTGGTCTGGAACGTCCGGCGTCAACCACGTCTCGATGAAGCAGAGAACATTACAATCTCTAACTTCTCTTTGGAATTGAATCCTTGCTCTGATGTCGTCCAGTTTATTATCTATTGATTGGCTAGCAATATACTGGGTAGTGGCGTTCGGTGTCGCCTGGCTCTCAGCCTGTTACGGACCCCGCTCTCCGTCCTCGTCGCCTGGATCCTTTGTTCCGTGGGTCGAGGTATGGTCCTGATGTTCTCAAGATCTCCACAAGCCATTGTTGTGGTTCGGAGAGCTGATCCAGAGAGTAATCCAGTTGGTAAATTGCCCGTAATACAATGTCTATGAGTGACTGACGGTCATACACATTAAATGCACCTACAGTTGGTACAAACAAAACTCTTAAAACTATAAATATTAACAAAAGTAAGCACCGATAGGCAGCCAGTCATTGCGGCGCCATCTTCCAGAGAGTAACTAGATTACTTTTTAAAGGAGTAATCAGTTATCAGTAATCAGATTACTTTTACAAGTAATCTGTAGCATCACTGCCAACGAAAGCCTCTAGCGAGCTTCGGCCTGCCCTCTAATGGTGTGTGACATGAAAAACATGGATCTGACACATTATTGTGTTTGGAAGGTGTGTGTACAGATGCAGCTCTTAGGTCTCTGAGCTCTGCTCTGCTCTGCTACTGCGGTAATCATGCACCATTAACCTGGCAGTGCTGTTAACGATACTGCACCCTTGCAGTAGAGGTTTGATCATTATTATTTCTTTTTTATTATGTTTTTGGTAGATTTCTATTGGTTTTTACTACCGGGCAGTCCGGTAGAGAGAGAGAGGAAGAATGGGAGACAGAGTGGGGGGAAGACATTCAGCAAAGAACGCCGGGTCCGGGAATCGAACCCGGGTCGGCCGTGTCGCGTTACGTGGTTCGCCACTTGGGCGCAGAGAGGTTTGATTTTTAACTCATTCAGCACCAATCACGGAAAAAGTCAGGTTAACTCGCCAAACGTTCAGCGTCAATCACGAGAAAAGTCGGGTTTTAATCGTTATTTATTTTATTAGCTATATCCATTAATTTTCATCCATCCAGCCTGATGTTATCATTGGGAAAGGGCAAATACCGCCGCCTACACCTTCCAGCCAGTATTGCACTCTATTAGAAATGGTGTAGTTTATTTTCAGGGCCGATCTGAGCCGTGCGGGCGGGGTTTAAATACTCAGGCGAGGCAGGCCTTTACAACGACACTAACTCCGCCCGCCCGTTCATGTGTAACGCTCAGTAATGTCGGGGACATGATCGCTGTGGATAACTGGAATGGCGATCAGATAATTGGATTCCAGGTAAGGATTCATCGCGTCTTTTCCTGGGATTACTAAGAATCACCAAAACTATACTCATATTCAAAACGGTATAAAACGGAAATGTACTGATGAAATAACAATCTGTTTTGTGCATGTTGACTGGAAGCAACTCACTGACAATCGACGGGTGTATTAGACCCATAGCTATAATATAAGATATATTTTAAGCACTCACAAATCTCACAGTCTCCCCATTGATTAAAGCGATGGCGTTCTAGCGCCCTCTGGCGCATTAAGCGATGGCGCTGAATGAGTTAAGAGCTGGATGTCATCTGTGCTATTATTTTGATTTTTTTTATATTTTGCGTTGTATAATGCATGACTTCTTAAATGTAGGAATTTATATTCAATTGGTAAATGGTAAATGGCTGCATTTATATAGCACTTTTATCCAAAGCCCTTTAGAATTTGTTCCTCACATTTTACCCCTTCTCTCACACATTCACACACCGATGGCGGAGGCGACCATGCAAGTTGCCAACCTGCTCATCGGGAGCAATTAGGGGTTAAGGACTTGCTCAAGGACACATCGACACGCTGCCTGGGAGGAAGGAAGCAGGAATCAAACCGGGAACCTCCGGATTACCAGATGACTGCTCTACCTCCCGAGCCACTTTATGGACTCTGGGTCCATATAAATACATAGAAAAATATATAAATAAATAGGAAAACCCCATATAAAAACACCATAAAATGTTTATATATGTATTTAATTGTTTCCTTAATTTAACTACATAGCATAATTCGATTTTTCAATGGGCTAACACAT
>NC_140165.1:171180953-171210953 GCF_963971535.1 Notolepis coatsorum | reverse complement strand
AAAATAATGTGAATGCCTACCCTCCATCAAAACCGCTCTCAAAGAGCACCTACGGGTGGCTGCAACTGGCCCCGGTAAATGTCCAACCCCCCCCCCCCCCCCCACTGTTACGATGGTGCCGCTTTGCTGGCATGATGTGGTGGAACTCAGTTTGCAGTGTAGAACGGAGAGATAAACAGGATACAGGAGACGGCGTAGTGGTGAATAATAAGGCTTTACTTAGAACAGAAAACAACAAACACGACTGACAACAACGGTAACAATTAAACAATGAACCAGCAAGTGACTGCTGGCCCACAGCACCTAATATACAAACACTAATTAGAGACAGAGGGTAATTACAAACAGGACACAGGTGTGATAGACATAAACAACAGAACAAAGAGCACACTGGGAAAAACAATAACAATTGAACAAACTGAGACCAACAAGACTAAAACATATTTACAAAACACAGACAGGGGAACACAAGTCTAACAAAGTGGAGACAACAACGACAACACAGACAATAAACATAATAAACATAAATGGCAGTAAATAATATTAATCAGGTGAGTGAGCTGATACCAGATCTGCCACATCTGGATCAGCCCACCGGTTGGCAATGTTGTATTATGAAGGGGTGTATGGAAGGGGAGTTGAGATGGTCCGACACCTGGACCACGCAAACCGGGAGAAGGGTTGCCGTCCGGTTCCGCAGGACCGGGGGAAGTGTTACACCCCCCCAACCCCCTCCAATGTACAGTTTCTTCCCCTTAGAATGTATATTTTTTATTTTAAGATATCCTACTCTTAAACAGTACTGTATATTGTGGATATGTGTGAGGGCTGGGTAAGGACTGCATGCTGCCCAACGAGGGGGCGTGCCGAACATTCTACCTCACGCACCTGAGAGTGGTTGGCAATCAGCTCGTCGGGAGACTACTAGTACTGCTGGTTGCCTTCCACTCCTTGTCGTCTTGTTGCCACCATCAACCGGCGCGCTCCTGGTGAGACATCGTCGTCGCTCTCTATAATCCCACGGGAGGATTTCCTATGTTCTCACTGGGAGACGTCGTGCCATCCGTTGCTACCATCTACCGCCGCGTCTCTGGGGTGAGACGTTGTGCCAGCTACTGCCCTACTCCCTCTTCGTGGGCCTCGTTCCTGGGGTGAGGCCTCCTCATCGCTCTCTATCGTTCCACAGGAGGATGCCCGTGTTCTCACTCCATTCCCCTTGGACCCCCAGTTTGCTGCGTTGCCCGTCTGCAGCGTTCTGGTGAGTCTGTACGAGACCAGACTCCGAACTTTCGTTTTCATCCATGGACTCAAGAAGAATCTCCTGTGTATTTTTTGTTCTGCCTTAAAGGGACTGTGCCGCTTTTTGTTGTAAATAAATTATGCCCACGTTTTGGCTAACTCTCATACCTGTCTTGTGTTGTGCTATTGGGGTCGCATACAAACAGTAACAATATGTCTTGTATGTCATAAATGTCTTGATGAATTGAAAATGGGGGACCCTGATGTAAACAAGACAAACGTATTTTTCTGGTCTGCATCCCCTTAACAATTCTTTGTATTGAGCCGTACTGTATTGTACCCATTCTGCAATCTGTTAATAACGTTTTCAATCAATCAATCAATCAATCAATCAATCAATCAATCAATCAATCAATCAATCAATATCTCTCTCTATCTCTCTCTCTCCCTCTCTCCATCTCTCTCTCTCTATATATATATCCCTCTCTCTATGTCTCTCTCTCTATCTCTCTTTCTCAAATTTCTTTTGATGGTGTAACTAGTATTAAATTGAGGTAGTACTTGTTACTGGGTAAAGTAATAATAATACTGTAACACGTTACTAGTAGTTTGTTACTGCTCAACACTATTGTACATATTGCCAGAATTAGCAATTGCACAAAGACTGTGTCTTTAAACTCTACATATCAATCAATCAATCAATTAATCAATCAACCAATCAATCAATCAATCAATCAATCAATCAATCAATCAATCAATCAATCAATCAATCAATCAATCAATCTATCTATCTATCTATCTATCTATCTATCTATCTATCTATCTATCTATCTATCTATCTATCTATCTATCTATCTATCTATCACACAGGGAGAGAGAGATAGAGAGAGAGAGAGAGAGAGAGAGAGAGAGAGAGAGAGAGAGAGAGAGCAGATACACAGACAGCATACCGTTAGCCTCATACGATAATTGCCAATACATTTTTTGCCAAATCTAGATTTCTGCCTAACTGTACTCTCCTCAGATTGCTGCATCACCCTGGCTTAGTGCCTATGTCCTCAGCCAATCAGGACGACTGTTACGTTACTGTAAAAAAAATCCCTGTCTGCCTAACTCACTTGTGTGACTTGTGACTGACTTCTGAGGCTCTTTTCCAACAATCTTGAAGGGTGACTTGGGCAATTATCGTATGAGGCTAACAACATGATGGAACATAGCAGTCATTCCACTGTCAACCTGGCATTCCACTGTCAATCAATATGACATCCTCACATGAGTTATAGAAGACAGAAAGTATTTTATTATTATTATTATTATTATTATTATTATTATTATTATTATTATTATTATTATTATTATTATTATTATTATTATTATTATTATTATTATTATTATTATTGTATTATTAGTATTATTATTATTATTATTATTATTAGTATTATTATTATTATTATTATTATTATTATTATTATTATTATTATTATTATTATTGTATTATTATTATTATTATTATTATTATTATTATTATTATTATTATTATTATTATTATTATTATTATTATTATTATTATTATTATTATTATTATTATTATTATTATTATTATTATTATTATTATTGTTTCGTTTTTTAAGTATATTGAAATGTACTGTGGTGCCTCTTCCACTTCTAGTTTCCTTTTTTTGTGTGATAACATTTAATTTTTTTTTAAATGTCTTCTTCTTTTACATGAAACAAGACAACACAATATGTAATAACAACAATAAACAGGACGTCACAGGACATACAGAAAATAACGGAAATAACCAAAACAATAAAACAGAACATAAAAATAAAATTGTGTTACCACAGACACCATAAAAAAACATTTCCTCCCCCTCTCCCACCCCCCACCCCCCACCCCCGGATCCCCCAGGATCAGCACCCCGACTCTGGTTCACCACTAAATCATTGACCTTCACACTCTCAGCCGTCGAGACCCACAATTCAATATTGGATTGCCTAATCCCCACCACCCAGGCAGTAGAAATCTCCATATATATTTCATTTCAACCTTTATTTAAAATCGTAAGCATCTGAGGTTTCCCTCATTTACAGAAACGACGATTGTACAGTACATAATAAAAACAATATTCACAGAAATGTAAACACCAGAGTAAAACAAATTAAAACGTTTAAAAATAATTTTAAAATATCAACTAAAACAGTTACAGGTAGTCACACAATGGTCTGAAATCATACATTTAAACATTCCAAGGGAAGGGAGAACCTCCAATTTTAGCGTGAGTTGAAGGACATTCCATGAGTTAGAGGCATCAAAGGAAAAGGCTGACTTCCCTAGCTCAGAACAAATCTGAGGAACCCTAAGAACCATCCAGTCATTCGATCGAGTTGAATAGGTTCCAATATTCCAATTTAACAGTGAGGAGATATAAACAGGTTGTTTACCAATAAGGGCTTTAAAAATAAATAAATACCAGTGTTTGTTGCGCCTTTCTGCAAGAGAAGGCCAACCCACCCTATCATACAGGACACAATGGTGAGTATCATATCTGTCACCAGTTATAAATCTGAGAGCTGAGTGATATGCAGAATCCAGAGGTTTAAGAGTTGATGCCGCAGCATGCCTATAAATTACATCACCATAGTCCAAAACTGATAAGAAGACTGATTCCACAATTCTTTTTCTACTAAATAGAGGAAAATTGGATCTGTTTCTGTACAGGAAACCAATTTTCTGTCGCAGTTTAGTGGCAAGATTTTCCACATGGAACTTAAATGTTAATTTCTCATCAAGCCACAGGCCAAGATATTTATACTCAGTGACTCTCTCTATACAAGAGCCACTGACAGTAGATATCCTCACATCATCAAGGTTAATATTCCTTGCTCTTGAAAATAACATAAACTTTGTCTTACTAGCATTAAGAACCAATTTAAGACTAGTAAGGGCATCCTGTAGAGCATAAAAGGAAAGTTGCAATTTCTCAAAGGCCAGCTGTACAGAGTCTGCAATACAGTACACAATTGTGTCATCAGCATACAGATGGGCATGACATCCATACAAAGAAGAAACAATATCATTAATATAAATTGTAAAAAGGACAGGACCCAAAACTGAACCTTGTGGCACACCTTTAGTCATGGCCAAGAATTCAGATTGTGCTTGACCTAACTTCACACACTGCCGCCTAGAAGATAGATAATCCTGAAACCAGACACAGGCATTATCATCCAACCCAATGTTAGATAGTTTCTTTAGAAGTAAGTAGTGATCAACTGTGTCAAATGCTTTTGATAAGTCAACAAAGAGGGCAGCACAATGTTTCTTCTTATCTAATGCTGAAATAATGTCATTTGTAACCAAAGTGATGGCTGATGTTGTACTATGTTTGGCTCTAAAACCAGATTGTTGAGAGCTAAGTATGGAGTTAGTTGAAAGGTAATATTTGAGTTGTTTACTTACTAGTGTTTCCAGGACTTTAGCTAAACAAGGTAGCCTGGAGATAGGACGATAATTATCTAAGTTATCCCTATCACCTCCCTTATGTAAAGGAATCACCCGTGCAGATTTCCAAACTAGAGGAAATCTACCTGATGAGATAGAGAGATTCAAAATATAAGTAATCTGTTCAGCGATAACTGGTGCAGCCAACTTAATAAAAAAAGACTCTAAGTTATCCTCACCTGTAGAACACTTTGCATCAATTGATTGTAAAGCATCAAATACAGCTGACTGTGTAAAAGGTTGAAAGGAGAAATGGGAAGTGACGCCCACAGGGTACAAACAATCAGAATCAACAGGACAAGGTCCATTATAGTTCCTATTAAATAAATTACCAGCCTCCGCAAAATGCCTATTGAAGGCAACACAAATTTCACTCTGCTCAGAGATCACACAGTTTTCAACTTTAATATGAGAGGGTAAAGAATTAGATGATTTTATTTTGTTCACCTTCACTGCACTCCAAAATTTTGCCGGATTAGAGTATGAGTTTGTAACCAACTCCAGATAGTAATCAGTTTTAGATTTTCTTACTACTGCAGTACATTTGTTCCTAATTTGCCTAAAAGAAAGCCAATGTTGAGGGTCTCCAGAACGCCTTGCCCGAGACCATGCAGCATTTCTGTCTTTAATTAGGGTTGACAATTCCTGAGAAAACCAGGGTATTACTCTATCTTTAATACGGACTTTTTTAAAAGGAGCATGTTTGTCAACTAATAAATTAAATGTATTTACAAAGGAGTCCAGGGCTAACTGAACATCAATTTCAGTGTTACAATAAGTATCAGAAAGAACAAGATCATCTAAAAATGATTCGTTATTAAAAGATTTAAAATTCCTCCTTAAAACTGTGTGAGATCTTGTTTTTGGCAGTCTCGTGCTTCTTACACAGACTGTGGGGCAATGGTCACTTATGCCTAAGTCAAAAACCCCACAAGCTGAGATCCTGTCATATTTATTCACAAAAATCAAATCAATAAGGGTAGACCTAGAGTCATTTTTAAGGTTTGGTCTGGTGGGCTCAGTAATTAACTGGGAAAGACTGAGGTTACCACTGATTTCTTTAAGGTGCTTTGCAGCACCACTCAACCAGTCAATATTAAAATCACCCATGACAATCATCTCAGAATCAATATATTGTGAAAGGAGCTCAGCTAATTTATCTAAAGAGCTAGCATCAGCAGAAGGGGGTCTGTAGACACCAATTACATATATAAAATTGTTGATCCCCAACTCGACCTTTAAAACAAGTACTTCAAAACACATTGGGATAGTGACAGCATAAACAACAGACGCCGAAAAACAAGATTTAACATAAATAACTACCCCACCACCCCTACCTACCCTATCAATTCTAAACACATTAAAATCGTGTAGATCTATTGTGGAGTCAGAATCAGATTTCTTCAACCAGGACTCAGATATGACCAATATATCTGGATCAGCCTGTGCTACCAGTATTCTAAGATGGTCCAACTTCTGGTGCTGAAGGAGACTTCTAATGTTCAGGTGAATCAATCCCAACCCTTTCCTTTCTCTAAAGGTATGTGGATTATTTAGAGAAAGTGGTGTGGAATCTGACTCACGTGATAAAGAAATAGAAGACTGTAAAGTGACCGATATTAAGTTAGAGTGATTTACAGTATGCCAATGTGTTGGGTAATGATCATGAACCCTATCAGAAATCATGACTTCTATATTAAAAGTAATAGGTGGTAGAGGGAGATCAGACAGAGTAAAAGCAGACAACATAATAACAGACGTGTTGGAGAAGGAGTGTTCAGCAGGACCCATTATAGGATGCTCCTCAAAATGACCAGGAGAAGATTCTAGTGCAGGGTCATGCTGAGGTGTATATCAATCTGAGTTAAAAGCAATGTACTGGATATAATTCCGTGTAAGCTGTTGAATGCCCTTTAGACTGGGATGCAGGCCATCCAGTTTATAGAGGTCATTTCTGGTCCAAAAGTAATCAAAGTTACTAATAAATCCATGTGCTGTTGCAGTACAAAATGATTTTAGCCATTCGTGAAGACTAAAAATACGACTAAAATGTTCTGGACTTTTTGAGGGAGCTGGGATAGGACCAGAGAACACACAGGTTCTACCCAGGCTCTGTATCGTCATTGCAAGAGAATCCAGCTGGTCACGGAGATCAACAGATTGACCACGCATGACATTATTAGTACCAACATGGATAATCAGTGTGTGAGCTGAGGGATGGAGGTCAGTTAACACTGGAATCAATTCTGTAATATCAGAAACCTTACTGCCTGGGAGACAGAAAGTGACAGCACCTGGAAGTTCAACAGATCTAACAATAGAGTCGCCAATGATCAAAATTTCAGGTTGGCCATTCCTGCAGCCCCCCATGTAAACGGAGAGTTTGGGGTGAAGAAGAGCCTGACTGTGACACTTCTAGTTTCCTGTACTAATCAAATCAAATCAAATGTATTTGTAAGGCCCGACAACACACGTTAATGTCCCCATGGGCCGGACACGTCGTCTTTAAACAAGTCAAGAAGAAACATCACAATAAATCAAGAACAAAACAAGAACACGATGAAGTCCAAAAAATATAAAATAAATGAATGCAACACTCCCAGACATACCCCACGGGACAAATTATTCTAAACAAAGAGGAGAAGAAAACGAGACACAACTAAGCCAACATTGCCGCCTCCCTACCGGATGGCCTGGGTTAGCAACACCAACCCCCCAGGGGAACCCCCCACCACCACCACATGGTCATTCACAATGCTGCCGTGTGCAAGGAGTTCAAGCGTGTCAATGTACGCAAAGCAACCGGGCCAGACGGCAGCCCAGGTCACGTGATCAGAGCTAGCTGGTGTGTTCACTGACACATTCAATTGACGTATTCCAATTCAAGAAATTAATCTGTAGCCTACCGGCAAAAACAGATCCAACACTCCACAGCACCGCAACCACCTGGAGGGGAAGAACTCTTTATGTTTGTTGAAAAGTTCAACATTCTACACCAGACTCGACACCAGACTCGACACCAGACCAGACAGACCGGAGAGTTGGCAGCTTTAAGTTCCTCTGTGTACACATCACCGAGGACCTCACCTGGAACGTGCAGAGGCACTGGCCAGGTGGTGAAGAAGGTGGCTCTTTCACCTCAGGTGGCTGAAGAGATGACTGGACTGTACTGGACTGGACTGTACTGTCTGCTGGGGAAACTGCACTGTCCTCAACCACAAAGCACTACAGAGTCGGACAGCATCAGTGGAACGCACAATTAGAGGGGGGCTTCCCACCCTCCAGAACATTTACAACAAGCGGTGCAAGGGGAAGGCTAAGAGAATTATTAAGGACTCGAGCCACCCGAACAACTGCCTCTTTGAACTGCTGCCGTCAGGCAAGCGATACCGGAGTCTTATGGCGAGCACAGAAAGACTCAGAAGGAGCTTCTATCCCCAGGCCATCAGGCTGCTAAACGAACAATAATCGCTAAACGAACAATAATCACTATGCAACAACCATCAAATGCACACAGCACACACACCCACACGCACACACTCACTCAAACAAACAACACACTGCAGCACCCACTCTCCACACTTTAGATCACACAAACACACTTACACTTTATATTTATTGATAAAGGATTTGCACTACAACTCGTACACCTACTGTGAATTGTACCTAAACTGCACCTCGTCCATTTATGCCTTGCACTATATAGTATAGTATTGTATATTAGTACACTGCACAGTATTGTATATTGTATGGTAACTACGTCTACGAACATTGTACATATGTCTAAACTGAACACTGTGACCTCTTTTTTTACTTCTAATTTTTACTATGTTTTTATTTCATACTTATCTTGTCATGCACAGTCTCTGGAGCGCAACAGTAAGAAGCATTTTGTACAAAAGTATTCTGTACTTCTGTATGACAACTATTAAAGAAACTTGAAAACTTGAAACAAGGCATTATCAGAGAACCCAACCGTCTGGCAACCGGTACCACAGCCTCAAGGCCCAGACCAGCAGAACAGTTCTTCCCCCACAGTCAGTCCGGCTCATGACGGCTCTGCTACCTGCCTGTGACTGTGTTGTTGAAATCTAGCACTTCACATTTTCCATCGCTGTCTTTGCTGCTGTCTATTTTTCCACATATTGCGTTGGTTGTTATTTTATAGTCTAGAGCCATTTCATCATTGATTATTCTACCACACACTACACCCACACTGTGACTATTGTAAATTATAAATGTTTTATTGTTGCTTATGCTGCCTTTTCTATTTCTTGTATTGCTTTCTTTTTTTCTGTCCTATTTTATTGATGCTGCTGCTGCTGCTGCAAGGCAGAGGAACCATGAATGTAATGAACACTCCTCTATGCTGTACCTCTATGACATGACGGATAAACCATCTACGATCTGGCAGCATAAGGCCATAATGTCCAATGGCATAATGCCTAAATGCATATTATACAACAGGTAGGTCCGACCACGCATTGTGATTTGTCGAGAGCGTTCTAAAGAGTGAGTATATTCATGATACAGTCACGGTAGAAAGTTTCAACTGCCATTCATCAAACGGAAACTGTCAACATGACCTACTCCACGGACAACGTTACGCTTGATTTAACGTAGCCTACCTGTAGGAGCTATTTGATTGTTTTGTGTTATGTCTGTAGTTGGTTAAGTTCATCACTGGGTGGCAGCGCAGAGCGCATGGGTTTTTGGATATGGGCACAGGTGTAGGCTATTGCGCAATCAAGGTATGGGCGACTGAGAGGTCTCGGTTTTTACCGCATGAGCCACGCTCGTTTCACTATCATAATGTGATGCCTACGCCACTCAAGCTTCGCTCTCGTGGCTGCGGGCGCATCACAGCCGTGGCAATATTCCTGATATTCTACTGGTTCTCGTGTATTATTGCTTAAATGTTCAATCCCCAATGCATAATACTATCATGCTTAATGTCATAATACTCAATACAATATAGCTTATGCTTCACTGCCTGATTGTTACGACAGGGTATGGTGGTGAGGGTGGAACCCAAGGCAGCAGGACGAGAGTGAGCAGGGATAAGAGGCAGGAGACGACGGTCACGATTTAAAGAGTTTTTACTTAGTTAGCAACGTGACAAATGTACATACAAGCACAAACAATAGGCACAGCCGCGCTGGCTCTAAATACAAAACAAAACCTAACCAGAAGACAGACTGAACACACGAAATAAAAGAGCAATAAAAAAGAAAACTAATAAACACTTACTTTAGACAGAACACAACTACAGGGTAAGGACGACGTTTGACACAGACATCACAGGAACAGGTAACAAGGAGGAATGACTCCACAACCAGGTGAGGACAACCCACACTTAAATAACAAGACTAATTACCAATTGACCACAGCTGGCAAGCCAGTCTAAAACAATACATCAACCACAAGGACACAAGAGCATAAACCAAAACACAACCAGACAGGGGACCCACATCAAACAAGGGGAGGGAAAGATAACAACAGCACACACCATGACACCACATTAATCATACTATTAATTATATTTAATACATTAGTCAACAACATGGTTACTGTGCTGGCCTGCACCAGCTGCGGGTGACCACTAGAGGGTGGTATGAGACCATTGTTCACATCATTCATACTGTCTGTTCCTTGTCTGGGACAGTGAGACCCATTGTTCACACTGTGTCTGTGGTGTTGACTCTCCCAGACTTGGGCTGGTCTGGGAGTGTAACACCTGATATGCCCAATGCTTTGAATGGCCACTTAAGGCTATTTCTTCTAGTTCCCTGTACTAACTCTTCTTTTACCCTCTACCAATTATCCTAGTTCCCTGTACCAATTATCCTAGTTCCCTGTACTAATTATTCTAGTTCCCTGTACTAATTCGTTTCTGTACTAATTCTTCTAGTTCCCTGTACTAATTCTTCTAGTTCCCTGTACTAATTATTCTAGTTCCCTGTACTAATTCTTCTAGTTCCCTGTACTAATTAATCTAGTTCCCTGTACTAATTAATCTAGTTCCCTGTACTAATTAATCTAGTTCCCTGTACTAATTAGTTTCTGTACTAATTATTCTAGTTCCCTGTACTAATTATTCTAGTTCCCTGTACTAATTATTCTAGTTCCCTGTACTAATTATTCTAGTTCCCTGTACTAATTATTCTAGTTCCCTGTACTAATTATTCTAGCCACTTCCTCCATGTTTAGCTGATATTCTGTGGCAGACAGAGAAGACTGTATTTAACTTGTGTTCTTAATCAATGCTGACAAAGCCTGTGGGCTCCACTTCTCCTGGCATCACTCACACGTTCACACGTTCACACACACACACACGCGCGCGCGCGCGCACGCACGCACGCACGCACGCACGCACGCACACACACACACACACACACACACACACACACACACACACACACACACACACACACACACACACACACACACACACACACAATCCATACACTCATCTCTGCCTTCATGAAGCACGCTTGCAAAACTCAAGAGCACTAGCCCCCATTGTGTTGCCTTGTGAAGTGAGTGTGTGTGTGAAGTGAGTGTGTGTGAAGTGTGTGTGTGTGTGTGTGAAGTGTGTGTGTGTGTGTGTGTGTGTGTGTGTGTGTGTGTGTGTGTGTGTGTGTGAAGTGCTTGTGAGGAGACCTTGCCCAAAGTGTTTTGTAAGTAATCTAATTGTCCAGTGAAAGCTGAGAAGAAGGGAATTTGAACATGCAGTGGAATAAAAAAAAGCCATTCTTCTTTTGATAGACATAATCTTTGTGCCGTGCCTCCCTCGCTGATAGGATTTCACAGGCTTTCTTTCCCCCTCCTGAGTGTTTTGTGACTGTGAGTGAGGATCAACAGAATTGGATGTTTGAAACGTGGTGAATAAAACATCACGTATCCTTCCTTCCTGAATGTTCTGAGGGGCTCCTGGTGAACTGCTGGCTTCTTCAGCCCCGATTCGCTTCCGTCTTCGTCTTTAATATCAGAAGTGAATTAATAAAGGGACCGTGAAAATGTCGCCTCCGATTTCGAAATCATCCGTAGATTTTCAATTACGTGAATACGTTGCACTTCAAACCGCGGGCGACAGATCATGTGTTTGTAGCTGTGGTGTTAAATTAATATCAGGTTTTTAACATCAGTCATACATACATATCTATCTAAGTACCAAGGTAGTGGTGAGGGATCGAAGATGAACCAAGACATATGGTAAAAAAAAATATATATATATATATATATATATATATATATATATATAAATGAATAAAATATTGAATCTCCTCTTTGATGCTCCATCCTCTCTTATGCCGTGACTACTCTACACCCCAACCACACACACACACACACACACACACACACACACACACACACACACACACACACACACACACACACACACACACACACACACACACACACACACACACACACACACACACACACGGCACCACCGGCAACCACATCATCACCGCTGCTCATCAATACATCGCTCAGAACCCGATAATCAAATGACGAGTCGTTCATTAGAGCCCTGTGTTCTGTTGCTGAGGCCTCAGGCTGTTGTCAGGAACTAATGTTGTTAGTGTAGCAGGGTGGATTATCCCTGCTTCGTGGGAACGTGTGGGCACAATCACTGGGTAGCGAGACACAGTAGAGCTCTGTCTGACTGCACCTCCGTCTTTGAGTCTGGAGCTTCAACTGGAGGCTGGCAGTGTGAGTGGATGGGGCCTGGGATTTACCAACCTGGTCTGGTACTCTGGTCTTCCTCCCCTGCAGCAGGGCGGTCAGCAGTACTCCCCAACACGCTCCCACTTCCCCCAATTACTCCTGTGACCCTCCCACACCTAGTGACTGAATTGTAAATAAATAACTTGGTTCCCCCCGCAAGCAGTACCCTCCCTCAGTGACACTAGAAACCTTACAATAAAAAGGGAAAGGTGGAATAGGAAGGGGTTAATTGTATTAACGTTACCCACACCAAAAGAGTTGTTAAACGGCTCATGAATGGACACGCACACAGAACTCCCATCTAATTCTTTATAGTTAATTATACTGGTCAGTTACAAAGATTTAAAGGCACTGGGTCAAATAGAATGAAATCTTACTATTACCCAATTTGTAACTCGATACCTTATGTCCACGTATATTCTACACACACCTCTGTGTTAGTACCAGGAATAATATACTTTAATGCATTTGACTCATCTCCCACGTCTGGGTCAGTACCATGTATAAGACCTCTAGTCTGTAACCTCCCCACTGGGAAAGGGTTGATTAGATGGGAAATTATTATTAAAGACACAACACGTTATCACACTCAAAGGAAATCAAAAATGTGGGACCACAATACCAAACAAAAGTCCTATACTAATGCCGGCATATATTGTTGATGGGGTACCCCTATGAACTGTAGTTAGCAACATTAGCTTCGCCCGCAGGCCGCATCACACTGTGTACTGTGCAATAAGATCCTGGGCACCGAAGCCCTAATGTACTCAACCAAGATGGCGGCCTCGCCGCGCCACCACCGTCCGGATAGCAAGATGGCGTCGAACGCTCTCGGCACGGGCGCTAGCAAGCGGGGCTGGAGCAGAGGGGCAGTAGTGGGCTGAGAGCGCGTGCTGGGTGATGGCGACCTCTGCTGGTCGGGACGAACTCCCGTGTTGACTGAAGACAGACGTTGACGCCGGTGAAGACTGGTTGTAGACAGCCGGTGCTGGGTCGATGCGCATCCATAAACTTGCCCTCACTGACACTGAAGCTACACTCTGGGTCCCAAACAGCCCTCCTGCTAGCCGTGATATATAATAACGCAGGGTGTCTCTAAACACCGGTCCTCTTCACGCCACGCAGGCGGGGCACCTCACTAGAGGGAATATCTTTAACTTAAGCCACACTTGGCTATACCGCATTTCTTCTAGGATAACTCGTTGTATCGCTAGGGTATTCAGTAGGGAAACATGCAACACGCTACTACGTTTACTTTTATAGGATAACCCGTAATATACTCAAGTTCAATCCGTTCACCCGTGGTCCACTACGGGGCTCTGTCCAGACACGACCGAACCGATCCAAGTCCAATGTCGAAGAGGCTGGTTCCTCGCACTTCCGTCTCAGTTGGCTTGCTTCCTTCTCCGTCTCTCTCGTACGCTCTCTGCCTGCCACCGGCGCCCCCTGCTGGTACCGCCTACTAGCCCCAAAGGGAAACACTGAGTGGAGAATATGATCCAGGGTTATTGTTCATAATCCATATTCCAGCCGGTAGAACAAGGAGGAGCCTGCGTCATTGTTCGAGGGAATATTAATGGAGACTAATTAGTAGGTATTGGTGCATCAGGGGAGATAAAAAGGCAAGTCAGCACTTCTGAATAATAGCCATATTTTCAGGGTGCTACATTAGCTATAGTGCAGTGTTATCTCATGTTATTAGTACTATAGTGCAGTGATATCTCATGTTATTAATAATAATAATAATAATGCAGGACCTGTTGCAGAGGTCTTTATTCGGCATGCAACGACACTCAATGTTTTTTTAGTGGTACACACAGCGGTTAGTTTAGCACACACACCGGAACACACACGCATGCATTGTCTCTTTAGGATCGCCGATGCGATTCGTCTCTGCGATTAACCCATCCCGTCGTCCTTCCCCCCCAAGGGCAGCCGGGAGCAGACAGGCGTCAACGTGAGCCGCGCCAGGGGACCAATCCAAGTGCTCCTGTCCGTCTTCGTCAAGGACGCGACAGCGTTAGCGATCTGTTGTTGTGCATGTTTTTCCATTGGGTTTATCTTATCGGGGGGAAACCCTTGCGAGCACGGGGAGAACATGCAAACTCCACACAGAAAGGCCTGGGAGATACCCCACCTGGGTACCTGGCATCATGGAAACCTGGTCCCCAAGCGGGAATCGAACCCTGGACCTTCTTGCTGTGAGGCGACAGTGTTAACCACTACACCACCGTGCCAAGTTTCAAGTTTCTTTAATAGTTGTCATACAGAAGTACAGAATACAAAGTATTCAAATAATCAAATAACATAGTATAGCATGTAATTTAGAAGAAGAAAATGAGGTCACAGTGTTCGGTATAGACATATGTACAATGTTCGATGCAGAATAGACGTAACTGAGTTACCATATAATATACAATACTATGCAGTGTACTAATGTACAGTACTATATAGTGCAAAGCAGAAATGGGATGAGGTACAATTTAGGTACAATTTACAGTAAGGTGTACGAGTTGTAGTGCAATCCTTCATCAATAAATATAAAGTGTGGGGAGTGGGTGCTACAGTGTGTTTGTTTAAAGTGGGTGTGTGCTATAAAGTGTGTGGAGTGGGTGCTACAGTGTGTTTGTTTAAAGTGAGTGTGTGCGTGTGGATGTGTGTGCTATGTGCGTTTGGTGGTTGTTGTTGTGTAGTGTTCATTGTTCGTTTAGCAGCCTGATGGCCTGGGGATAGAAGCTTCTTCTGAGTCTTTCTGTGCTCGCCTTGAGACTCCGATATCGCTTGCCTGACCGCAGCAGTTCAAAGAGGCAGTTGTTCGGGTGACTGGAGTCTTTAATGATTTTCTTAGCCTTGTCCTTGCAACGCTTGTTGTAAATGTTCTGGAGGGTGGGGAGCCCCCCTCCAATTGTGCGTTCGGCTGAACGTGTCACTCTTTGTAGTCTGCTTCGGTCTTGTGCAGTGCTATTCCCAAACCAGGAGGTGATGTTGCCAGTCAAGATGCTCTCTATTGTACATGAGTAGAAGTTCTTAAGGATCTTCTGACTGACTTGGAACTTCCTTAGGCGCCTGAGGAAGTAGAGGCGTTGACGTGCCTTCTTCACAACACTGTCAATGTGTGTGGTCCATGTCAAGTCCTCGGATATGTAGGCTCCGAGGTACTTAAAGCTGTTGACTCTCTCAACCGGTGCCCCGTCGATGCTGAGGGGGCTGTAGTCCTTGACCCCCGACCTCCTGAAGTCCACAATCATCTCCTTTGTTTTGCTGACGTTCAGGGAGAGGCTGTTTTCCTGGCACCATCCCGCCAGGACCTTGACCTCTTCCAGGTAGGCCCTCTCGTCGTTGGCAGAGATCAGGCCCACCACATTATTCACATTATTCACATTATTAGCTATAGTGCAGTGATATCTCATGTTATTAGTACTATAGTGCAGTGATATCTCATGTTATTAGTACTATAGTGCAGTGATATCTCATGTTATTTGTGAGGATTCGCCTGTTCCCTGGACCTTTATTCCCTGTCTCCTCACCTCACCAGCCCCCACCCTTGCAAGAGTTTTCCCTGCCTCCTACTCTTCACCAGCCCCCACCCTTGTGAGAACTTTTGCCTGCCTCCTACTCTTCACCAGCCCCCACCCTTGGACATTCTGTTCCTCTACCTTCACGCACCTGTTGGGAGTTTGCAATCACCTCGGGAGAGTACATAGGTTGCAGACTCCCCTCCAGTCCTTGTCGGGTCGTTCTGTGTTCTGGATTCTGTGTTCTGGATTCTGTGTTCTGGATTCTGTGTTCTGGACTCTGTATCTGTATCTGTGTTCAGTGTTCATGGAGTTCTGAACGTTACCATTCTGTACGTCACCATCACCTGCCGCGTCTCCGGCGTGAGACGACGGCCCAGCCGTCACCACCTGTCGCCGTTTGCCTGGAGTGGGACACCGTCTTCGCTCTCTAATTCTCTACGGGAGGTTTTCCAGTGTTCCCACTCCAGACGTCAAGGCGGCACGCCATCGCTCCCGATTCCACGGGAGGAAGGCGTCTCTTCGTGATCCTCGTTCCTGGGGTGAGGCTCGTCGTCGCTCCCTAGTATTCCACGGGAGGACGGCGTGTTCCCATCCCGGTCCCCTGGGACCCCCTTTGTTCTGCGCTGCCCGTCTGCAGCATCCGAAGAGGAGGAGGAGGATCCCCGTGCCAGGCCTCCGCCGTCGGGCCCCTGTCCCCGTGCCAGGCCTCCGCCGTCGGGCCCCTGTCCCCGTGCCAGGCCTCCGCCGTCGGGCCCCTGTTCCCGTGCCAGGCCTCCGCCGTCGGGCCCCTGTTCCCGTGCCAGGCCTCCGCCGTCGGAACCCTGTCCTCATCCCTGTAAGCAGCTCTGGCCCTCGCCCTGTCCAAGGCCTTAACCCTGTTCTCTGTCCCTGTCTCCAGCCCGCCTCTCCGGGCCTCTGTCCCTGTCCCCCCCTCCAGTGCCCCTGGTCCTGGCCCTGACACTTAGCCCTGGTCCTTAGCCCTGGCCCTTAGCCTTAGTCCCTTAGCCTGTTCGCCTCTTAAAGGCACAGTGCCGCATTTTCCATATGTCTTTGACCCTAGTGTTTTTGTGTTCTCCCTTAAAGGGACTGTGCCGCTTTTTGTTATGTAATAAATAAATGCCCTGTTTTGGCTTACTCTCATACCTGTCTTGTGTTGTGCGATTGGGGTCGGTTACAAACCATAACAGTATGACCCGACCAGTCGACGACCCCAGCCAGCACAGACAGTGTATGTGAGTTAGCCCCTGTTAGTTCCCTCTAGCTCCCTCTAGTTCCCTCTTGTTCCCCTGTTAGCTCCCCTGTTAGCCTCGTTAGCTCCCCTGTTAGCTACCCTGTTCCCCACAGCTAGGACTGTCCTTCCAGCTAGCTTGTTCTCCTTTGCTAGTCCAGCCCTGTCTGCTAGCCTAGCTCCGGCAGCTAGTGCAGCCTCTATGCTAATGTAGCAGTACAGCTAGCGTAGGCCCTGTAGCTAGCAATGCTCTGGCAGCTACCCAGTCCCTCTGCTAGCCCCACTTTAGGTGTAGCTTCCCCTGCTAGCATGGCCCAGTTTTTTTTTTTTGTTTGTTGCCTTGTCTTGTCCCCTGCCCCTCTGTCTGATTCCGTCGTGTTCTGACCCGTCATGTTAGTGTTCTGACCCGTCATGGTAGTGTTCTGACCGTCATGTTAGTGTTCTGACCGCCATGTTAGTGTTCTGCCCCGTCATGGTAGTGTTTTTTGGTCGCCCGGTGGCTCCCGTGGAGGGGGAGGTACTGTGAGGATTCGCCTGTTCCCTGGACCTTTATTCCCTGTCTCCTCACCTCACCAGCCCCCACCCTTGCAAGAGTTTTCCCTGCCTCCTACTCTTCACCAGCCCCCACCCTTGTGAGAACTTTTGCCTGCCTCCTACTCTTCACCAGCCCCCACCCTTGGACATTCTGTTCCTCTACCTTCACGCACCTGTTGGGAGTTTGCAATCACCTCGGGAGAGTACATAGGTTGCAGACTCCCCTCCAGTCCTTGTCGGGTCGTTCTGTGTTCTGGATTCTGTGTTCTGGATTCTGTGTTCTGGATTCTGTGTTCTGGATTCTGTGTTCTGGATTCTGTGTTCTGGACTCGGTATCTGTATCTGTATCTGTGTTCAGTGTTCATGGAGTTCTGGACGTTACCATTCTGTACGTCACCATCAGCCGTCACCACCTGTCGCCGTTTGCCTGGAGTGGGACGCCGTCTTCGCTCTCTAATTCTCTACGGGAGGTTTTCCAGTGTTCCCACTCCAGACGTCAAGGCGGCACGCCATCGCTCCCGATTCCACGGGAGGAAGGCGTCTCTTCATGATCCTCGTTCCTGGGGTGAGGCTCGTCGTCGCTCCCTAGTATTCCACGGGAGGACGGCGTGTTCCCATCCCGGTCCCCTGGGACCCGCTTTGTTCTGCGCTGCCCATCTGCAGCATCCGAAGTGGAGGAGGAGGATCCCCGTGCCAGGCCTCCGCCGTCGGGCCCCTGTCCCCGTGCCAGGCCTCCGCCGTCGGGCCCCTGTCCCCGTGCCAGGCCTCCGCCGTCGGGCCCCTGTTCCCGTGCCAGGCCTCCGCCGTCGGACCCCTGTTCCCGTGCCAGGCCTCCGCCGTCGGAACCCTGTCCTCATCCCTGTAAGCAGCTCTGGCCCTCGCCCTGTCCAAGGCCTTAACCCTGTTCTCTGTCCCTGTCTCCAGCCCGCCTCTCCGGGCCTCTGTCCCTGTCCCCCCCTCCAGTGCCCCTGGTCCTGGCCCTGACACTTAGCCCTGGTCCTTAGCCCTGGCCCTTAGCCTTAGTCCCTTAGCCTGTTCGCCTCTTAAAGGCACAGTGCCGCATTTTCCATATGTCTTTGACCCTAGTGTTTTTGTGTTCTCCCTTAAAGGGACTGTCCCGCTTTTTATTATGTAATAAATAAATGCCCTGTTTTGGCTTACTCTCATACCTGTCTTGTGTTGTGTGATTGGGGTCGGTTACAAACCATAACAGTTATTAGTACTATAGTGCAGTGATATCTCATGTTGTTAGTACTATAGTGCAGTGATATCTCATGTTATTAGTACTATAGTGCAGTGATATATCATGTTATTAGCTATAGTGCAGTGATATATCATGTTATTAGCTATAGTGCAGTGATATATCATGTTATTAGTACTATAGTGCAGTGATATCTCATGTTGTTAGCTATAGTGCAGTGATATCTCATGTTATTAGCTATAGTGCAGTGATATCTCATGTTATTAGTACTATAGTGCAGTGATATCTCATGTTGTTAGTACTATAGTGCAGTGATATCTCATGTTATTAGTACTATAGTGCAGTGATATCTCATGTTGTTAGTACTATAGTGCAGTGATATCTCATGTTATTACTACTATAGTGCAGTGATATCTCATGTTGTTAGCTATAGTGCAGTGATATCTCATGTTGTTAGCTATAGTGCAGTGATATCTCATGTTATTAGTACTATACGCTAGGCTAGTAGTTGTTGTTTTATGGAAAGTTCAAGCCCGGACCACAAAGCTTCTCAAAGGGTTAAGCGTGAGACGCTGAGGCGACAGTTCGAGGCTCTTCCAACGTGATGCAGCAAAACAATGTGTATGTTTTGTGGAATTCATCATTCTAGAATTACATCAGGGTGTCATCAGCACTGTCCCAGAAATATTCATTATTCATAAGAAACACCAAACGTAACTTTTCAAAATAGTGCAAACAGTCGATGACGGCCAGTGTTGGAAAGCAATTCTTTCACTTGTCAGCGACCAGAAAAAGACAAACTCTCCGTTGAAACTTTGAGAAGTTTTTATACCGGCCAAATAGGGAGGTGTAATCTGACGTCACTTTAGTTTCCCGCGCGGTCCAGGGAATTATCATTGGGAAAATGTATTATCGGTAGGGATGTCCAATATTATCGACCTACCGATATTATCGGCTGATATTGGCATTAAAATGTGATATCGGAAATTATCTGTATTGTTTATTTATATTTTTTTACAATTATTTAACCTTTATTTACCCAGGCAAGCAAGTAAGAACAAATTCTGATTTTATTTATTGTCAAAAGTATGCATAATGTAGTGTTAATTCCACAACAAGAGATATGTAATGTTAATTACCTGAAATTATTCCGTTTGGGGGGGGGGGGGGGGACCCCTGCATATATCGGTATCGGTTGATATCGGTATCGGAAATTAAGAGTTGGACAATATCGGTATATCGGTATAGGTAAAAAAGCCAATATCGAACATCCTTAATTATCGGCTATTGTAATAATTCTGCTTCATGAACATTGGCAGGCAAGCTTTCAATTTTTGCACAAAATGAGTTTCCTTCTATCACTAACAAAATCCGACAAAATCCGTTTAGCGGTTTTCGAGTTACATGCCAGTATTTGAGGCTAGTGCAAAGTACACGGTATTGCGCAAAATACCACTCCCGACTCTTGGGGCTCTAGTTCCGTCAATCATTTGGCGATCTCGAAAATGATTGTGGAGGGTTGTAGCCAATGAGGGTGGCTTTCCAATGTTATCCCACGTGGGGATGTATGAATCTAAAATACTAAAAGAAACTAACGAGCGAAAACAGGACGAGAAAAACAGCCAAATGAATTGAAGTCTATGAGAAAACTGAGTTTTTCTTTTGTACACAGTTTACCAAAATCACTTTTGTAAGCCATACCACCTTCTGGGAAAATACTACCTCTGGACTACTAACTACTACAGAAAAACTTGAGTAACAAGTTTTTCTACAACTCAAGTTCAGACCTATGTTACTCTATTTCATTAGCACTGAAAGTGAATTTTCTTTCTGGAATCATAAACTTCAGAATGTCATCTTTCAAGTATGTTGTTTTGGTTTTCAAAAAAAGTATGCAGTCCTCAAAAACTAAAACTAAAATGGCCAATTTTGGGGGGCTTAACCGGTTAAGCATTTTTGGTTGAAATAAAATTATACGTAATTATTTTACGATTAATTGCGACTTGTTTCATGTTTAGCTATAGATTGTGGATGAATACACAGAAAGGTACACCATGCCAATGTTCACGCTTTATTTGTTTTAAACTAGACGATTTAGAAATGTGTCCATTGGAAAATACATTGCAATTTCAAGCGAGGTGGACCGGCCGGAAACAACAATGACGTAACCACTACACCTCCCTATAGACCAGGAAGTAACCACTACACCTCCCTATAGACCAGGAAGTAACCACTACACCTCCCTATAGACCAGGAAGTAACCACTACACCTCCCTATAGACCAGGAAGTAACCACTACACCTCCTTATAGACCAGGAAGTAACCACTACACCTCCCTATAGACCAGGAAGTAACCACTACACCTCCATATAGACCAGGAAGTAACCACTACACCTCCCTATAGACCAGGAAGTAACCACTACACCTCCCTATTGGCCAGGAAGTAACCACTACACCTCCCTATAGACCAGGAAGTAACCACTACACCTCCATATAGACCAGGAAGTAACCGCTACACCTCCCTATAGACCAGGAAGTAACCACTACACCTCCCTATAGACCAGGAAGTAACCGCTACACCTCCCTATAGACCAGGAAGTAACCACTACACCTCCCTATAGACCAGGACGTAACCACTACACCTCCCTATGGACCAGGACGTAACCACTACACCTCCCTATGGACCAGGAAGTAACCACTACACCTCCCTATAGACCAGGACGTAACCACTACACCTCCATATAGACCAGGAAGTAACCACTACACCTCCCTATAGACCAGGACGTAACCACTACACCTCCCTATAGACCAGGACGTAACCACTACACCTCCCTATAGACCAGGAAGTAACCACTACACCTCCCTATAGACCAGGAAGTAACCACTACACCTCCCTATAGACCAGGACGTAACCACTACACCTCCCTATAGACCAGGAAGTAACCACTACACCTCCCTATAGACCAGGACGTAACCACTACACCTCCCTATAGACCAGGACGTAACCACTACACCTCCCTATAGACCAGGACGTAACCACTACACCTCCCTATGGACCAGGAAGTAACCACTACACCTCCCTATAGACCAGGACGTAACCGCTACACCTCCCTATACAATACAATCTATAGGAACGATGTTAGTGCTTTCCATAAAAAAACTGCGACACCAAACTACCCAGATGTGAAGGTGTGATATACGATTAATCCAATTTCAATTTCAATTCATATTTCGTGCAGTGTTGCTCTCATTTAGTCTTGTCTTGTAAACACAGAGCACGCTTCCTTTACAGCTCAGCCCCCCCCCCCCCCCCCCCCCCCAAGCCCAAACAGTAGTTTCAGCTGGTGTTGAGAGGGAGCCACGGTATGTTTCTCCCGTTATTTTTAAACGTCTTTGGTAGAAGATGTTCTCATCTCAAATCAATGAGTAATCATGCTTATTTTAACCGTGATTCCAATCAATAAAAAAAAATCGTTATTCTGATTATTGTAATTTTTTTTACAAGGTCATTAGAATGTTCAGCTCTCATGATCTACACCTGACATTTAGTCTGCGTCTGTCTGTAGACATAGAGCAGAGATCCAGGAAGCGAGGGGAGAAAGTGGATCTTTAATGAGGAGCAGGGAATGCTATTAGGGAGATAACAGCCGTTCCCTGGCCCCCCCGCAGATCACTTTATGGCTCCAGCTTGTGTTTTAACGAGAGCCAGAGAGGGGGAGGGGGGCCCTCGTCTCACCGCCGTAATGCGTGCGAGAGGACCCGGGGCCCCTCGTGCACCAGGGTCGAACAAACTCAACTAACACGTCTCCGTTATTTTCTCCCTGCTGTTTTCCCCCTTTGGTGTGTGATCATAGTGTGTCTTTATTTGTTCACCGGTGTCTTAAAGGAGCACTTAAACACCAGGCGGACGGCATCGTCTCGTACGCATCGCAATATAAAGGAAACGTGAATTTATACAGAGAGTTAATGAGTTTGATGCTGTTGGAGGACACCGTGTCTGTATCTGTTCATTACAGCTGAGTGAAATGGCGAGAAAAGAAACAACACAGCGTTAAAGCTTCATGGAGTCTACTTTTCACAATAGAATAGAATAAAACTTTATTGTCACACAGTCTGAACACAGTACAGGTGAGGGAACGTCTTGTGTTTTGGTTCCTTAACCCTTTCACTGCCACACTACAGAAGGTTAACCCTTTACTAGTAAAGGGTTAACCTTCTGTAGTGTGGTAGTGAAAGGGTTAACCCTGTGTCGTGTGGCAGTGAAAGGGTTAACCTTCTGTATTGTCGCAGTGAAAGGGTTAACCATTTCGGTAGTGCGGTAGTGAAAGGGTTAACCTCACAGCAGCAATGACAATACACCAAAACAAACAATTAGAACAGCACAAATAACAGCCTAAAAAAGTATACAAATGATACTACATTATAATCGATTTATATGAATATATAATACAGTATAATACAATTAAAATACTGTATAAACATGATACTAGATGTCCTACTGTATGGAGGCAGTGTGTGTAGTTCCTTTCTTATTCCGGACCCCTTGATCTCTCTTTACAGATAAGCTTAACCCTTTCACACTTGCCTGGAATGACCGTCTACATAAATACAAAAAAGCACTCTCACTTGCCAAAACCTCATACTTTTCCAGGCTCATCAATGAAAAACTAAAATAACTTGAAGTTCATGTTTGATACAGGTTGCAAAACTTACAACTGCGCTAAATCATGCATTTTCGACCAATGGCTTCATTGTATTCTCTACCAAGAAAATGTATCTCAAAAGACGAAATTGATGGCTTACTCACCAATCAGAGTCCCTCCCAACCTCTGATTGGCCTTCCCTCTCCTATGCAATCCAGCCATATGCTATCCTGCCTTGAAAACATCTCTCTTAGTGTCTTCTCAAAATTAGTGGCTGCAGCTAAACCCTCAACCTGCTCGCTTGATCCTCTTCCAGCAACTCTCATAAAAAAAGTATGTATATTTCCCTCTCCAAAGTTCTCCTACAACACCATCTGAAAGGTTGAGATTTTTTTGTTTGCAAGTCGAAATATATCCTGGTCTTGCAGGTACTCCAAACGACCCGCATTGTTGGAAAGTTGAACTTGCCGCCTTTCGATTGTCACCTCACTCAACCTATTGCGTCCTTCGGGTCTCAAGAAGAAATATCCGGCGAGCGTCATTTGACAAGGATGTTTTGTCTTGTAACTCGAGACTGGAAGCACGCAATAGGTTGAGTGGGGTGACGATCGAAAGGCGGCAAATTAAACGTTCCAACAATGCATAGGTTGATCAGCAAAATTACAGCGCTAGGCCGACAGACAAGATCGTCTGGGATGCCTGTACGTTAATGCCAAGCAAGCAGTGCAAAAATGCTTCCGCATTCGTCACCGCACGCTAGTGCGGTAAAGCGCCCTTCTTTTCAGACAAATGCTACCGTGCGTGCACCGGCGGCGGCGTGCTCGCTCAGGTGCGTGCGTGCGCCGGCGTGCTCGCGCGAAGTGCCCGCGCATGCGACACGAGCGGAGCTCAATATATATAAGTCACCGCCCCTAAATTCAGTATCTAGCAATAGCTCAATTGGCAAGGACACATGGCTGTGGATCCTATGGCTTGTTTGCTGGCGAGTTCGAATCCCATCGAAAATATTTTTTAACGTGATTTTTTTTTAACGTGTATTCTTTCGCCGATTAAGGTTAGGCATTGTTTCGGAGTTGGTTAAGGTTAGAACGGTTAAGTTTAGGCGCTGTTAAGGAGCTGGTTAAGGTTAGAGTTTGTCAAAGAGAATGGCAATATAATTTCTATGGTTAAGGTTAGGCATGGTTTCGGAGTTGGTTAAGGTTAGAACGGTTAAGTTTAGGCGTTGTTAAGGAGCTGGTTAAGGTTAGAGTTTGTCAAAGAGAATGGCAATAGACAGCCTATTTCCGCGCGACCTGGGCGCTGGGCGGCGGAAAATGAAAGGCGCATTACTGCATGCCACTACGGTAAGTTTTTGCACTGCTTGCTTGGCATAAAGCTACACGCGTCTGGGATCGCTTTCAGAGCAGACGCTGCTTGGCTACAACGGTGGTCACTCATTTTTCGCCAACAGCGGTGACTGGTCAGTTCAGGACCCGGCCAAACCGGACGTGGTCACTCGTCAACTGGATTCGTCCGAACGGCTTGTCAAATGACGCTCGTCGGATGTTTCGTCTTGTAACTTGAGACTGGAAGCACGCAATAGGTTGAGTGGGGTGACGATCGAAAGGCGACAAATTCAACTTTCCAACAATGTATAGGTTGATTGAAATGTACATTTTTTTTTTAACCTTTTTTCTTTTCATGTCAACGTTCACAAGCACATTATATGCTTACCTAGGATTTGACTTGATTCAACAACAAAGCAGTCGGGGCAATGGCAAGCCGAAAACTGTCGAAATTGTAGTTATTTGAAGTTTGGATATTTTTTTTCACGACTGAGGTAAATAAAAATGTTTGAGACTAAAGTACCGAAAAAAGGTACCATTGGGTACCGGTATCGGTTCACAGGTACCGGTACCGTATCGGTTCAAATGTGAAACCATCCCTAGCGATGGCCCGCATGTGGGCCCCCGAACGTTAACAGGTTAACCGCTCAATGACATCATAAGGCAACAGTCCCTATAAGACAAGGTATTGCTATTTTCTCATCTACATCATTTCATGCAGCTGTAATTAACACAACACAAGTATTCAGTGTCCCAGATGACATCACTGGTGGCCCTAATTTACTCTCAATAACTGTCAAACTAAATGAATGTGTGCAAAATAGCTTCTGGATGTGTGTGAGATTATGTTGCAAAAATAAATCACCATTGTTTCTTGGTGACGTGGTGGCCCTTTAAGTGTGACTCTAGTCCCCATCTCTGTCGTTTAGTTCTGCTCCTTTTCTCTGACTGCTCACGTCTGTCCCTCAATCTGCCTCCCTCCCAGCCTCCCACTCTTCACCTCCTCTCTCTATTGTGGAGTAATGCCATTTGTCCATCCGTCTATTCATCGTCGTCGTCGTAGTCCTCTCTTCCCCCGTGTTCCAGCTCCAGATATTCTCCTTCTTTTGGCATAATCCGAGGACAGCATCTGTGAGGAAAAGAGTGTCGTCGCTATACTGTTGAATTAAAGCTTTCTTAGTGTAAACGCTCCATCTGCACATAAGCAGCCATGGTCGATTCATCGTGTCTCAAGTCCACGTAGGAGTGGCGGGAGGGAGGGAGGGAGGGGGCGGTTATCACCCTCAGACATGACTTGAATAACAGCTCAAGTTCTGTTGGCGTGGGGTGGTTCTATCAAGCATACTAAATGGTGGGTGTTTTAAGTGCCAGATGTTCCCTTTTCAGTCGGCACTCTAGACAGGAGCTAGACTTAGAACTCCCGTCCTCAAACCACAACAAACCACGGCCATTTCACGGCCCCTTCTCTACCTGCTGTATGAAAACGCTTCCATTGAGCTGTTGAGTGTCAGCAGTTTATCAGCAGCAGGCCATGGCGGCGAGGCTCAAGGGAGAGGCGCAATGTTGTTACAATGGGTGATTTCATCACCCGTACATTGGACACCAGCAACAACAACAACAACAACAACAACAACAACAACAACATAAGCAGGTAATTGCGGCCAGCAGGTAATTGCTGAGAGGGAAACACAGGTAATGAAGATGTAGGCAGGAGCGATACTACTGCGTTGGCAGCGCACACAGAGGGCTCTGCGGGGAGGAGCAGAGGAGAGACACGAGAGAGACCAGCCGGTGACCCGGTCCCTGAGAGATCTGACATGAAGAGAGAGAGACAAGCCGGTGGCATCATCGGACCCGGTCGCGTAATTATTTAAGGTAACCAACTTGCGTCTAGCCACGCCCCCCGCGGCGACGCGGCAGCATTATGCAGCCGTAATTCCCCCTCTTTTAGCATCGACAGTTAGCTCAACTGGTTCACCGCCTTGCTGTGGATCCTGTGGTGCGTTGGTGACAAGTTCGATTCCCTTCAATTTTTTTTTTTTTTTTTTTTTTTTTTTAACATGCATTCTTTCGCCGGTTAAGGTTAGGCATTGTTTCGGAGTTGGTTAAGGTTAGAAGGGTTAAGTTTAGGCGCTGTTTCGGAGTTGGTTAAGGTTAGAGTTTGTCGCAGAGAATGGCAATAGAATGCAGCCTATTTCCGCACTGCCGCTCTCTCACGCTGCCGCGGTCACATGTGCGTAGTGCCCAATCAGAGAAACGCTGAACACAAGTTGGTTGCCTAAAATATTCACGTGACCCGGTCCCTGAGAGATCTGACATGAAGAGACAGAGACAAGCCGGTGACAGGTGTTGAAATGTTGGGAACTTTCGAAATTCCAAAGGCCATCGAAAGCCCTGGGTCTCCTCCTCTCCTCATGTGACTACAAACTAAATGGCGGCAACGCATTTCCAAGCGTCAATATTTGCCTGTTTTTCCGACTAGATTTCCTCCAAACTCATATTTCACTAAATAACACGTAGTGCTGAAAATATACACACGTTGACTGCTGTTTTGACAGGGTTAGGCTCTTTACTCTTGGCTATACATTTGAAAAAAAAAGAAAACGCAACATTAATTCATACAGTCTGTAGAGATGGATTTATGGCGTGGTGATGTCATTGTCAGTCCGGTACCGACAACGACATCTCAGGCCTTAAGAGGTTAATTGGCTCATCATACGCTCAAATCTGCGACATACGTGTCAACGTTTTCTCCTGATCCCTGGTCCCGCGCAGAACATCTGCACCGCTCCACAGAACATCTGCACCGCTCCACAGAACATCTGCACCGCTCCACAGAACATCTGTACCGCTCCACAGAACATCTGCACCGCTCCACAGAACATCTGCACCGCTCCACAGAACATCTGCACCGCTCCACAGAACATCTGCACCGCTCCACAGAACATCTGCACCGCTCCACCGAACATCTGTACCGCTCCACAGTCTCATCACGCTGCGGGCACGTCTTCTCTGGGTTGTGTCCACGCTGCGGGCACGTCTTCTCTGGGTTGTGTCCACGCTGTGGGCACGTCTTCTCTGGGTTGTGTCCACGCTGCGGGCACGTCTTCTCTGGGTTGTGTCCCTGCCACGCTGCGGGCACGTCTTCTCTGGGTTGTGTCCACGCTGCGGGCACGTCTTCTCTGGGTTGTGTCCCCGCTGCGGGCACGTCTTCTCTGGGTTGTGTCCCCGCTGCGGGCACGTCTTCTCTGGGTTGTGTCCCTGCCACGCTGCGGGCACGTCTTCTCTGGGTTGTGTCCACGCTGCGGGCACGTCTTCTCTGGGTTGTGTCCCTGCCACGCTGCGGGCACGTCTTCTCTGGGTTGTGTCCCTGCCACACTGCGGGCACGTCTTCTCTGGGTTGTGTCCCTGCCACGCTGCGGGCACGTCTTCTCTGGGTTGTGTCCACGCTGCGGGCACGTCTTCTCTGGGTTGTGTCCACGCTGCGGGCACGTCTTCTCTGGGTTGTGTCCCTGCCACGCTGCGGGCACATCTTCTCTGGGTTGTGTCCCTGCCGCGCTGCGGGCACGTCTTCTCTGGGTTGTGTCCCTGCCACGCTGCGGGCACGTCTTCTCTGGGTTGTGTCCCTGCCACGCTGCGGGCACGTCTTCTCTGGGTTGTGTCCCTGCCACGCTGTGGGCACGTCTTCTCTGGGTTGTGTCCCTGCTGCGCTGCGGGCACGTCTTCTCTGGGTTGTGTCCCTGCCACGCTGCGGGCACGTCTTCACTGGGTTGTGTCCCTGCCGCGCTGCGGGCACGTCTTCTCTGGGTTGTGTCCCTGCCACGCTGCGGGCACGTCTTCTCTGGGTTGTGTCCCTGCCACGCTGCGGGCACGTCTTCTCTGGGTTGTGTCCACGCTGCGGGCACGTCTTCTCTGGGTTGTGTCCCTGCCACGCTGGGACACAGGCGGTCCTGCTCGTAGATATAGTGAAGCTCTAGGAACAAGAGACCAGAGGATTCATTATAAGGCCACATTCCAACATTCCAACGTGTCAATTAGTGACAGCCAGCATGACAGCCAGCATGACAGCCAGTGACAGCGTCCAGATGTGACAGACAATCAGTGCGAGACAGCAAATCAGAAGGGACATACAATCAGTGCAAACCCAAACAACAAGGTGAAGTACACCAGACAGACAGTAGGATGCCATCCTAAGGTAGGACAGCACCCCGAACGTTACACCTCTGCAGTGGCTCCCTGTAGCTTTGGAAACATAATAATATGGAAATAAATAAGGGAAAAATAGAGGGCTTAATTCAGCGTGGACAGATTCATTTGCTTTCACTACTAACGATGCGGGCGTACCTGTACCTGCTTGATATGAGGCGAGAAATTAACGAACAACAAAAAACTTCACTCGACACTTAAAAAAAAATCTAAAGCATGTATTTAAGACAATAGACAATATACGTAATTTTTTTTATGTTTTAGACAGCGCATATATTTGCAGGTGCCAAATGAAGTGAGGTCCAGGAGAGGTGAGACGTCTAGAGGTTCTGGGGGAAGTGAGGTCCAGGAGAGGTGAGACGTCTAGAGGTTCTGGGGGAAGTGAGGTCCAGGAGAGGTGAGACGTCTGCAGGTTCTGGGGGAAGTGAGGTCCAGGAGAGGTGAGACGTCTGCAGGTTCTGGGGGAAGTGAGGTCCAGTAGAGGTGAGACGTCTAGAGGTTCTGGGGGAAGTGAGGTCCAGGAGAGGTGAGACGTCTAGAGGTTCTGGGGGAAGTGAGGTCCAGGAGAGGTGAGACGTCTAGAGGTTCTGGGGGAAGTGAGGTCCAGGAGAGGTGAGACGTCTAGAGGTTCTGGGGGGAAGTGAGGTCCAGGAGAGGTGAGACGTCTAGAGGTTCTGGGGGAAGTGAGGTCCAGGAGAGGTGAGACGTCTAGAGGTTCTGGGGGAAGTGAGGTCCAGGAGAGGTGAGACGTCTAGAGGTTCTGGGGGGGAAGTGAGGTCCAGGAGAGGTGAGACGTCTGCAGGTTCTGGGGGAAGTGAGGTCCAGGAGAGGTGAGACGTCTAGAGGTTCTGGGGGGAAGTGAGGTCC